>NW_010140070.1:0-8110 GCF_000699245.1 Pterocles gutturalis | reverse complement strand
TGCCTAAACTATTTGGCTTCTATAGCCCTTCAGAAAAAAAAAAAATAAAAAAAGTCCTTTGGTGATCTTCTATGCATCGAGTTGCAGTAAATCTAGATGCAAAAGCTCATTCAAGTCCACAGGAAAGACTCGTATGCTATTTTTTGTGAACATTGAGAGTTGGCTGTAGGTTAAGTGTTCTGAAATTTTTATAGCATCACTGCATTGATTTTCCATTCACTGTGCAAAGTGAATAATGGTTCTAAAAATGCAGCTGTTTTTTTAAGAGGAAAAAAAGGCATCTCAAACTGAATTATAAATGCCGTATGATACAGTTGTAACAAATATAATGTCTATACTTTTTTTGCTAAAACAGATTATTGCTCCAGTGTTTTCATTCTGAGACTAGATATCAAGTAGCTTCTTTCCCATTTTTCCATCTCCTTCCCCACTGTAACAGCTAGTTCTAATGCTGGCATAATAATCTTCTCTTGTTCACCCTATGATTTTTGATCCTGGCAAGCATGACCATCTTGCTGGGTCATGAAATTCAAGACCTTCTTGAAAGCACAGATACACGTGGACAGGGAGAAGTGGACTATTACTACATGAAACTTCCATTTTCATGTGCATTTATGCCTTAATTATCTTCACTGAATTATTGCTGGAATCTGCTACTTATTGCCCAGAGATTTGTGTTTCACTTTTTAGTGCTAAAGGGCTCACCGTTTTCCTCAGGAACGAGAAACTTGTTTTCTCAGCATGTCCAAATCTTACTAGTTGAAAGAGAGGGGTTTAAATCAGAGCCATCTCTTTGATAGTGCGTAGCACTCCCTAAAGAAAGCCCCACTGTTTACCTGGGTGAATCCCTTTATATCTAAGCCATGTACTTACAGAAAATCAGCTCACTCAGAGCAGTCAGTTGTCCATTTAAAATCTGATTCTTTAAAAGGTGAAGTGAATTTTAATTTGTGATCTGTAAAACTATTCAAAAATACAAACCACAGCATTTCTCTTGTAAAACACTTCAAGTAATTTCAGTTTTGGTTAAATAATTACATAAGAAGGGGTGTTCTTTATGGAAGTAGCTTGATGAATATAAGCGCAGGAGTAGGAGCCAGGCTCCTCTAATTTTGTATCAGTTTTCCGCTAGATCCTCTGTGGCCATTGGCAAGTTGCTAGAACTGTGTTGTTGAAGTAGTGATAACACCTACCTACCTCACAGGGATGTTGTGAAGATCAGCTTATGCCTATAAAATGCATTGAGGATCTGAGATGCTATGTAAATATTAAATATTTTAAATTTAGTTTTGTGAGGTATAAGATTTACTGTAATAAAAGCAGAAGATTTTCATAATTGTAAAGCCAAGTAGAGGCAGCAGTGGTACAGTATTCCCCAGGACTGGTAGTTATTTCAATTACAGACAATTACAGGCTGCCCAGAGAGGTTGTGGAGTCTCCTTCTCTGGAGACATTCAAAGCCCGCCTGGATGCGTTCTTGTGTGATCTGATCTAGGTGTCCTGCTCCGGCAGGGGGATTGGACTAGATGATCTTTCGAGGTCCCTTCCAATCTCTAACATTCTGTGATTCTGTGATTCTGTGATTCTTAAATAAGGTAAGATTCCCCACCAGTGTGCCTCGGTTCTGGTCTAAATAATGAGAGGACAGTTGCTAGTGATTCAGGTTTTGGTGCCTCTACTTGTGACAAGTGCCACTTCTGGTGGTAATATTTTTTTGTTTGTTTCAGATTTGCTTTTTTACACTTTCCTGCAAGGAACAAACACCACTCATTTCTCCTGTATCTGTTCCAGCCACTCAGTATCACCAAAGCCTAATTATATCAATTAACATTTAAAGAGCCAGCCCTGCACTCCCCCATAAATTTGTTTTTAGTGTGAGTAGATTGTGCCCTCTTTGCAGTAAATGAGATTAATGCTTTCGAGCACTGATCATGAAGCAAATCATTAAGTGTGATTTGCTCTAGAGCCTTAAGCTCTCAGATGTCTTACAAAACCCTTTTTTCAGTGTGAGATTTCTTGGGGCCCTTGCAATTGAGAAATAGGATATCCCTGGCTTTCCCTTCTCATCAGTGAATTAAAGTAGATTCTGCTTTTCCATTTCTTCCCTTTCCCTATCCTGCTTTTCCTGTCCTTTTAAGCCATTCTTATAAAAGATTTGGGAGATTCTTCTAACCTCGAGGGAAAGATACTACCCACGTGATTTTTCAATCTATTACAGCTTGATACTTGAAATGGATAAAATCCTTTCTAATAGCATTCCCCAGCACATTTCAGTCTCCCATTGAACCATTCTAGAGTTTACAATTAGGAAAAAAATATTATCCTCTTTTATTTGTTCCCTTTGTGCAAAATAAGGAAGCTCCATGCAGCGAACATGCAGTTTTAAGGCAATAAATGCTAGTACTGCTGTTGGTCAAGTGTGTAAATATTTTAAATGTATAATTCAGTACTATGTTGAGTTTATATCTTAAAAATGCAGGGATTGAAGTGCTAGTTGATTTCAAGTATTGTTTTACCTGTGCAGTTGAAGATATGAAGTTGCATAGAAATATTTCACAATTTGTTGCAATAAGACTTGGGAAATGGCTGTGTAATCAAGCCTTATCACAACTGAATTTTCAATTTTGAAATGAACACTTTCTGTACTTTTAAGATCCATAAGCAGGAGGAGGATAAAATTGTTTTCCACTAAAGACTCTTATTATTTTGTTTTGGCCATGTGTGATTTGTGTGTATTCTTGTTTAATATTTTTCTAAAATCTCACGCGTGTTTAATCCCTGAGATAGCATTTGTTATACCTCTTTATGGCAGAAACAAAAATAGGACCGTTACGAAAACCTCAGGCTATACATTGTGCTGCTTGGCTACTGTGAATGCACAGTAATTCAGTTAAAGTTGATGGGGTAACTTTAATTTACATCAGCACTTAAGGCATGAGTTTGTCCATCAACAGAAAAAAAATGTGATTAGGCATGCAACAGGAGTATCTCGCACTGGACTACAATTGCCAGAAGTGGCTGTGAATATAGAATCAAATTAATCTTTTCCCCCATCCTCCAAAAAAAAAGTTTAATGGTGACTTTTCAGGTCACTACTATTGGTGGTGTTTGTCTCCCCAGAAGGACTACTGATTTCTAGGTCCTAATTTTTTTTTTTTTTCTGTAGATTAATCTAAACAGTTTCTGATGCTATCTGGCACGGAATATTCTCCAAGCTTGTAATCTGTTCCCATGTGACATCCAACAGTATGTTACTTCATGTATATCAGAAAAGTTCACTTACAGGCAGCAGTTCCTAATTTGCTATGATACAATTACATTTGGATAAACTGCAGCTATTTTCTGTTGTTCCCCTCCTACTTTTGTGTGCTCACATCTTTAAAAAGAAAAAAAAAAAAAAAAAGGAGGAGGGGAGGGGAGTGCTTCACAAATCCTGAAAGTAAAACTATGTACCAAGTACGGTGGTGACAGCTTGCTACATCTTGGCTGTATGTATCACTAGAATTTTACTGGTTTCAGAAGTAAAATTATTGCAATTGTATATTTATATTGGCCTGGTTTAGTTCAGTGAGCATTTTGGTAAAGGACAGAAACATTTAAGGTAATTCTGAGCAAATCCCCGCAGGCAGCTGGTAAGATTAACGATAGCAGTGTATCCAAGAGGCTTTCATGTAGAAAATGGAACTATCCTGCTTTACCTTAAATATGAGGTCTGGAATAAACTTGAATGATTTGGGTACAAAGCCTTTATTTACACTTGTTTGTGTAAGTGTGTGCAAACTCCATCAATTGTGCCTTTATGAAACTTACGTTTGCTTCAGTCATGAGTGGTGGAGTTGGTGGTGGTTTTTCCCTTCACTGACTTCCCATGGTTTATAAGCAGAAAGGTAGGAAAGCTCAGCCTTCCAAGTGGAATTTGTCTGGCACGTCAACTGAGGAGGAGGTCATACATGAACCTGGAAGAGGGGAGGAGGAGGAGAAGAAAGTAAAAAGTTTGCAACCTTATGTGGAGGAAAAAAAAGTAAATGAAGCTAATGTGTAAGAAGAAAAAGGAATCCATAATACAAGTGTTATCCCATAACTTGGTAACTCGTGTCATCCTGACAAGGATTAGTAAAAGTCCCTTTCATCAACACATTTTTCAGGAAAAGAGGAAGTGCTACTTTGGAATTGTATGAAATGTGATACTATTGGTGTGAGTTTTGTTATTTAAATAATAAAATCATCTTTGTTTTGGGAAACATTCCAGACAAATCTACATCTCCAAAGAGGACACTGAAGTTACCCACTGTGACTGATATGTAATTCATTGCTAGTTTTTCTCCTATCTGTATTTGTATCTCATGGAACAACTGTTTTCACCTTAACATCTGTCAGATATTAGGAGATTTTATTTTTTTGGATGCTGTTGCCTTTGCAAGTTGAAGGCAGAGCTTTAGGTGTGATGCACTTCCCTTTTTCTTCCCCTCTGTCTGGGCTACTGTTCGTGGTTGCGAAGGCATGTATTTTTTTACTTGCTTTAACTTATTGTTTTGGATGATGCAGTTTGGGTTTGTTGCTTATTCACACTGCTTCCAGTCTCTGTGTTTGGTGTTTACTGAATGAAAGTAATCCCTCGACTCCAACACAAGTGCTGATTTGAAAGCCTCATTCATAACTTGGTTTAATAAGTTGTCAGGACATTTGCTTTAATTTTAGAACTGCACCGATACTTCTAATGGTCCTTTGTTCATTGAAATTATTGTTGTAAATCAAAAAAAAAAAAACAACCCCAAAGCCAAAACCCCACCACCACACTGTGGAGTCTTTAGGAAGATCACTGATGTCTTCACACAGGATCAGCACTACTTTGGGGAAGGCTTACATTCTTCTGCCACTTTAAGGAAAGACTGTTCTTCTGAAGTACTTTTTGCCTGCTTTTAGGCTGTACGCACTTTCATGATTTCTTAACAAACTACTGTTAAAAGATGTACTGTAACATGGATTTTGATAAGCGCACATGTATTTAAACAATTCACTCAGCCTCAGGAAAGACTGAAAAAAACAGATACCTGTTCTGTATCTCGGTTAAAATGTCTAGATCCTGTGAGTGTAACTATTTAAGATACCAGGATAGTCTGTAAAAGGAGGACAGTACTCTAGGGACTGAGGAAATGGTGTCCTTCTCTTACTTTTCTTAGAGGTATATATAGTCTGAATTGGAGTTTCAAAAGCAAAAAACAGTGATAAACCCCATTCACTGTTCAGGAAAAAAAAAAGTTTTCTTTCTTAACACTAGCTTATTTCTATATTCTTCCTTCTCCTTAAAAAGTGTGTGTGAAATAAGTGCAGAGGTATGTGTAGGAAAAACTGTAAAATCTGCTGCTGTACATAATGTTTGCTACTTGACTGCATTTTCTGTTCCATTTTAACTTACTGGTTTTGCTAAATATATTTTATATATTTTCCTTCCTGCTTCTTGTGATGGCAGAGTGATTACATCTTTGGGGGGGGGGAAGCAAAAACAACCATGAGAAGGCTCTGGCCAGAAAATTACATCAAGTTTGTATGTTAGCATGTATCTCAGGGCATTTTTTGAGAGAACAGCATAAATCAAGGGCAATATGGCACAGTGAAATCAATGGGGATATTAAAGTGTATAAAGGTATAGATACTGGTGATTCTGTTTCAGCTTGGTTTTTTAAAAATGACTGAGCGTCTAAGATGTTGCAGGTTGTTCTGTGAGTATTTCCACTCCTTTCTATCTTTTCCATCTTCAGAAGCAGGATTATGTTGACATTAACTAGAAGGGATCCTTGTATCATTGTAGAGCATGGTGTGCTTGGCTGCCTTCTAAATGAAATGTGCAGTTAAGTTTGCCAGCCCTAAAAATGTTGAGATTTTGGGGAGAAAAGCTATTAAGACTTTTTTTAGACTTAATGGCAACAGCAGAGATTCTGCAATTGGAATTTAATAATCTATTTTCATATTAGTTAAAACTTTATACTTTTTCATATGGCTGTGGCTTGTGCTGTAGCAAGAGGACTTAAAAGTATAGGCTTCAATTAGTAATACAATAGACTATAAAATAAAAACTCAAAACACAAAAGCCTTATGAGTAACAAGTTGCTATTACTTTCCAAGGTAAAACTGTTTTTAGAAATTCTGCTCCTGATCTGGTCCAATGTAGAGTACTAGCAAATGTATTAGTAGGGTAGCAGTCGTCTGTGTCATCCCATTCAAGTCTTAGAGACACCAGTGTCACTGCTGCGTGGGGGAAGACAGCTTAACTAGAAACACCTTTCTGCAAAACCAATTAGAAAACAAACCTAATTATTAACAAGAAATTTATTGCAGGGTGCACTTTACAGGTGTTCCTATATTTGTGGTTGGTTCGTCCTTGCATCCCAAAGAAATTTCATAGCAAGATGTGACCTGTTTTTCCTCCACAGGGTCACTCCAAGCTCCTCCTGAGCTTTCCCTCTAGAACCGTCTTGTAACGGGTCCTCGAGCAAGACCTTGAGCTGTGTGTCTGCTGCCAAGTAGTATCTGGTATCATAATCTAAATAATGTCACCCCGCCCGCCCCCTCCAAGCCTCGGCATTACCACGTGCCCTTACATGATCTCTGTAACCCTTCTGGCGAGGAGGAATTGCTCGTCACACAAGGGACTGTTGCTCTGGGAAATCTGGACTGAGAATGTGTGTCCACCCAGTCTCTCCTATCCATGCGTTATCAGCCCTGTGCAGAACATTTCTCACTTAAAATGCTTTACAAACATGTATGAAATAGGCAAATTACTTGTGTCACTTCTTTGCAGAATCTAAACCAGATTTCTTACTGCACTCGGTGATGTTATGTAGGTGTGAGATAACTGTCACTTTGCAGCAATGCAGGGGAAGGGGGGAGGGGGGTTGTTTGTCTTAAATTACAGCCGTGGTGGTAATGTGAATGGGTATGGGTGCACTCCACGTAGGACAGTCTTCTCTGCGGGGATGAAGGCCCTCTTTGGCAAGACCTTTCAAAGCAGCCAGAGGAGTAATGAACTGAATCCCAGACCCAGACTACCTGGAATTAATTTAAAACCAAATGGAGAAGCCCACAGTTCTCTACTGTCATGCAAAGCCTTGTTTCTAAATGAGAGAGAGAGAGGTAACAAGTGTGGGGATCTGAAGGAAAAATCAGCTTACTCCCACATCCTGCAGTGGCAAGAAAATCCTTCTCTGCTGCCTACATAACCTGTGCTGCAAAAATGTTTTATCAGAATTTAGTATTTCTGTTTTCCAAGGAAATAGTTCTGCTCTGCTTGTAGGTGCCCAGTGCTGAGCCCGCGACTTTCCATTCAACCACAGCGAATGTTGTTGCAGCAGATAAAGATTTGACAGGTTGCAGGTAAAAGCAGTTTCTTATTTAACTCATTGCCGATAGGAACCTCTAGCTCTGCAGCATGTGAGGAGAGTCTGCTGTTGGGTTAATTATAAATAATCTGATGGGCCACCTTCTATGAGCTGGTTTATAGGAGAGTCACTGAACAACAGAAAGCCAATGTTATGAAAATGCTTTTTACAAATTACCAGACTTTATAAAAGGAATGGGGAAAAAAACCAAAAGCAACAAAACAGTGGTGAGGAAGTTCTTAGGTTTTTGTTTTGGGGCAATATAAGATGGCAAGTGCCAGACACGCATGTTGTGCCTGCACAACCTGAGAAACAGGGCGATGAGTTCTTATGCCCAAAGGGAGAAGACGCAGTGAATCAACTGAAACAAACAATGTGCTTTAAAACTTGCCCTCTTTTGAAACTATCTAAGAAGCAAGCACAATTTATGTGCGTATGCAAGAAAAGGAGCTTGTTCCAACTTGAAGGTGTTCAATTTACATGTAAAGACGGGACAGGGGAGCCAGATGGGAGGAAAACTTTGGGGAGCGAGGCGGGTATTGACTTCAGAAGCTCCTGGCTTTTAACACTTGGCATCGAACTCGAGCTGTAGCTGTCGTTTCGTAGTCTGACACTGACTGGCTGCCGATGGATGTCTAACCCCAGGTTATTTCCTGCCTAAGATGTCTGTATCTGCGGCAATAACCGCTTCAGTCCACGCGCGCTTCCCCCGGGCCCGGCCCCGCGGTGGCAGC
>NW_010140069.1:0-1133 GCF_000699245.1 Pterocles gutturalis | reverse complement strand
GGGCAGCCTGGGGCTGCGGCGGTGTCGTTAGTCGTGGGAAGGCGGGAGGGGGCAGAAACAGTTAAAGGGATGGTGGGCCTGGTCAGCCGTGACCCGGGAATGGTGCTGGCCTTGTTCTGCGGTTGTCCCGTCAGAGGCCTGCGCACCTGACAGGCTTTAGGGGTGTTTCTGTCATCCCCTGGTCATCACTTCTCCCTTTTCCTCCTTAGGACAACTTTTCCCCTTGCCCACTAAGTCTCTCGTCAACGTGCCTGACGGGCGGGCCTTTCCCCAGAGGGTGCAGTTTGGGGGGAGAGGGAGGTGGCGTTCACCCTCCGTCTTGGGATGTGTCTGGAGGAAACAGCCACACCTCGTTGTGTCAGCTACTGGAGTTTTTGAAGTCAAAAATAAGTTCTTTGAGCTATGGTGTGTCGCAGCTTCATTAGATTTCTTACTTTTTCCTGGTTTTGTTGAGGAAGGAAGATGGCTCACCCCCTGCCTCTTCCAGTTCCCTGCCCAGTCCAGCTTGGAAGCATAAAAGGTGACTCCCTGGAAGCTCAACTGCATGAGTATGTCAGGCAAGGAAACTATGGGAAAGTGAAGAAGATTCTGAAAAAAGGTAAAACCTAAGTTTAGGCAGGTTCTGGTGGAAAAGTTTATTTTTGTGGTAAAAAATCAGTCAGTATACTGTCTGTAGAATTCAGTTCTGTGAGTGAAATATGTTTACAAAGTGTGTTGTGGTTGGCCTCTCCTGGTAAGCAGCACCAATTGTTGAATCAAAAAATATTGTATGAAAATAAGTGCATTGAAAAGAAAACTAAACTTTTAGCTGTATAGTGCTGGTAAGAAAATGATTGAGATATTGCAACAGTGAGATTCTGAAAGCCTACTTTAGGAATATACGCTAGATGGGATTTTAACTTTCATTCCTATTGCAAAATGCTTAAGGTATTGTTAAGATATTAGCTTTTTTTTTTTGACATCTAGATTTTTAATTACATGGGAACAGGGAATTTTGTAAATGAAACCTAATGTTTTATGCAGTTCGGTTTGGTTTTACTATCAATAACTTCTGTGCAGCACTGGGGAGGGTACCTGCAAGCAGGGGGCTGCCTGAAAGCTGTGTGCGGAGCGGCGGCGCGCAGCACCGGGGC
>NW_010140068.1:0-627 GCF_000699245.1 Pterocles gutturalis | reverse complement strand
TTTTAAAGCAGAGTCACATCTGAAACAAGAGGGAGAGAGGAGACAATGTTCTTCAGGAAACTTGCTGAAAGCTGGACTTTCATCAGATATTTTCCATACTCAGGGCACCAGCCATTCAGCTTAAAGAACAGGAACAGGTCTCTGGCAGCAACTCTGCCGTTATTTTCAAGAAGGTCAGGAGATTATTTTTCTCTGGAGCATATGATACACGACCTCCCTCCCCATCTCTCTCACTAGAAGACTTGCAAGGGTCAAGCCTGAACTTTGAGTAGCTCTGAAAGGAGGCAGCAGCAGGGAGGGGCAGGGGGGAGATAAATTCGTTCTGGCTTTTACAGTTGGACTGGGGGCCTTCCACATCTTCAAGGCTGAGGCACCCAAAAAATTTACATTCATGCTACAGAAGGCAGAACGATTCATATCTTACGTGCATCAGAATTCCAGCTGTAGACACAGTCCAGCTGTTTGGAGACATAGCCTAAGAAAACCTTAGTAAATGCCCTGCAACTATAAACTCTTCCAATTACAAAATGTTTGAGGACAAATGCAGTTAGATCCCACGGCCACCCCAAACAACCAGCTAAAGCCAAACCAGCAGAGAGGTGGTATTTACAGCAGCTTCCCAAGGAG
>NW_010140067.1:9135-18116 GCF_000699245.1 Pterocles gutturalis | reverse complement strand
TGCGCGGCTTTCTGCTCCGAGAGGCACGAGAACCGCCGGCTTTAGAGTACACAGACTCCCGTCTGCAGCCGGCCAGACTCCTGGACCACCGCTCAGCGGGTGGTTCCAGAGCAGGCTGGGGTCTATGCGGGCAGCTGGTGACACCACACACCGAAGATGACACATGGCCCTGCTGAAGATGAGAACAGCAAAACCAGGTGATACTGTTGAAGAAAACTGTTGCTATTAGCAAAGCAGAAACTGTTTTTAGAGCAAGCACAGTGTGACGCAGCATCCCACGCCTCATCAGCTGCAATGCCCAAAGTGATGCTGATCACCATCACGGAGCCTGAACCAGGATTCAGTGCCAGGATCCCACTTAACAAACCCTTCCCTGGCTGTCCTCAGGCCACGAACATGGCACGTGCTCCAATTAAACCACTCGGAAACAAACTGTCCATTATCTGTGTCTGAATTATTTTTATACATTCAGACACTCACAAGCTCTAAGAAGAGTACAGACGGGGTAGTGCAATTTCTCAGGTGAGGTATTTCTACAAAGGAGCTTTTACGATGACTCCGTGGCCCTGAACAAAGCCCAGAGCCAACAGCTCCCAGCCTCCGCGCCCAGCGCTGCAGTGTGGGCAATGCCCCGCGCAGCTGCCCCGCCTTCACTCCGGGCCAAGGCCAGGAACTCTCCATCCTCTGCGGAGCCACTCCACTTTGACCTAATGGGAAAGAACACCGCAACGGTTAAATCCAACACCCAGCCAAGCAGTTGTCAACCCAACAGGTTTTGTAGCGTTTCACACTTTTTTTGAAATGTTACAATTTTGCTCCATTTTAAAATCTGGCTGTGAAGCAGCAAGCTTTGCTTTGAAGTAGTGGTAAATAACAACCCAGGTTGGATAACACTTAGGAGGAAAGGCGCACAAGCAAAAATACCTAACAAAGAAATTATACAGCTATGATTTAAAATGTGCAGAAGACATTTAACAGAAGTGGTTAGAACATGTTTACACCAATATTTGGAGGCACAAGAGCTTACACAAATATTTAATAAAAAAGAAGGCTTCAAGCTACAGCCTGGTGGTTCACAACTTTAATTTCCTGCCCTGCTTGGTACACAGCTAACTTCAGCATCCCCTGGGACAGAAAATAGCACAGATTTGAAGCCAGATTCAAGCATATCACACATGAACATTTTCCCCTTTTTCTGACCCTAAAGACCAGGCTGGTTTAAAAGCCAACAATAAATGACACCACAACCCCCACACACCAAACACCAACCCTGCCTCCAAATCCAAATGCTTGTTTAATTCTTCTGAGAAAAAACAGAGTTAAAAACCTGGAAATTGCCACAGAGGCCTGCATTTACCTTCTTGCCAGCTCTCTCTGTTATCAAAGTCATTCTTGACACACAATTCGGTTTTGCAAAATTTATCTCTTTCATCTAACCAAAATTACCCTGCCTTCTGAGAGACCCATCAGCTTTCACTCCCCATCTTTCCTAAAATGAACGGACAAGACACCAGCGCAGTGTTTATCCTAGGCTATTTTATTTACAATATACACAGTTCCCACAGGAAACCATTTCTCACAAAGGATATTAAATAGCAAAAGCATGGCGTAGCTCAGACCTGGGCCCGGCAGCCAGCACAGCGCCTGCAGGAGGGGCTGGTCCAGGCTCCGGGGGGGCTGGGGCGGGATGCCAGTGCCAGCTCCGGAGGGCACCAGCGGAGGTAGATCCAGTACACGGGAGGCACCGCGTGCTCTGCATATCCTGCGGTACAGCATCGGCCCCATCCCTCCAATGCGTCTTGCGGCAGCACAGGGTCGTTGCTGCTTAGTTCGTTGCTGCTAAGCAAGCCTTCCTGTATCAAGGGTGCTTTTGTTGGCTGGCGCTCTCTAGTCAGCAGCTATGTCACCGGTGTGATTTGCTCAGGTTTCACAGAATGCCTTTTGGACTCGTTTAGGATGAAAGGCACTATGTAAACCTACAGGAACACCACTTGCTACTTTTGTAGGGAGAATTCCGATGGGCCAGTAACATCATGTTGGTCTGATGCTGTTTACCATGAAAGTACATCCTTATTGCTTAACACTTATATTATCATTAACTCAATGCACTTGCTATTATCCAGATAATTCCAAAATCTGAATAAGAACTGGAAAGCACAGTAGTTTTGGAGACTGTATTCTTGTAAAGTTTTTAGAATGAATTAAATAAACATACTGCACCTGAGAAAACCTCCTGTGTTCCTCTGCTCTTCATAGGTGTGTGTTTCCACATGTGAATAAAAAGCTACTTGTGCTCCAAAAAAAATTTCATTAAAAACTTGTTATTGAAAACTGCATACGGAATGCCTTAACGAATCATCTTTTCAAAACTAGTGTGGGAACAGCATACCGAAGCACGTAAAAACTAGTCATGTAAAAATCAAAAAGGCACAAAAAATTTACTTTGTTAGTGATATTTTCTTCTGAAATAGGAAGAGTTGTGATATCTTAAGATATTCCCTAAAAGCTGCCAACATCCCATAAATCAACATGAGAACTTACTGACTTTTAGATACAAGCTCTATTTTATATCAGTCTACCGTAACATTAAACTCACACAATATAATTAGGGCTTACTACTGCTGACCGGTCTCTGATTTTACAGAAATATTTTGAATACAAGTCCTGACACCTACTGAAGGCCTGGAGAGACAATCCAAGTACTAGTAAAAATACCACTTGGATGGTGGTGTAATTCTCATGAGTTGGGTGCCAATACAAATCAAAGGAAAACTTTATTCACTTAAGGCATGACATTTAAGCACTTCCCTATACCTGTAACCTACGCACTCAGATACCAAAAAACCAAACTACTAGTTTGCCTTGATTGGAAATAGGAGACAGTTAAAAGCACTGTAAGATATAAATTAATAATCATCTGAATCCATCTCAGAAAACAATGTAACGGCCATCACATGTACAGAACCCCTACTAAATGTTTATTGATAGGAAAGGGAAGCTTCTAAGCACTTTCTGTTTTGGTTATGAACACAGGAACGCATTACGGTGGGCATCTATTACTCTATTAAGAGAGCTTACCTTTAGAGACTCCAGATTTCACCGTATGCCATTTATAACATTAGACTTGAGAATCTGGACCACAAAAATTCTGTGCAGGCAGACAGAGTCAAGTCTACCACAAAGACTCTACTACAAGCTTTACAAACAAACTAGTAAAATAATTTTTCGATTTGTCTTACTTGTACATGGCTCCTTCCTGGAAAACCTTTTATTTGTTAAGCTCAAATGTGACTAGTTAAGAGGTTAAAAAAAAAAAGAAAAAGAAAGAAACAAAACCAAACTCCAAACCCCAAAATAATTAAACAGAAAAACTCACAAATTTTCCCCAAAACAACCAATACGAGGGTTATACAATTGTCAAGACTTAAGAAAAAAAAACCCCACACCGTTAGCAAAACCTCACAAATTAAAACATTTCCCAACACACTATTTCCAAGGAGAGGAGAAATCTTCTTCAACATCCATGTCATCACTCACCGAAGAAAAATTTTATAGAAAATTTTATTCAACATACAACATTTTCCAGCAAAAAAAGGCAATATACAGGAAGAGTTGTTGTACACTGCGGCTACAGAAACAAAATAAAATACTGGAAAAGAATGTAAAATTAAGTGTGAATTGCTGATTCTATCTTTACTGCACTCAAAACTAGACACGCGGCTGGCATTAGCTCCAAAATAAACGGAAGCAGTCTGGGGATTGAAATAAAACTACACACAATGAATATCAACATCAGTGAAATTCACTTGCAGACTCACCCAACAAAATTAACCTCCAAGTGTTAAATTGTACATGTTCATTCATTAAATATACAATTTCATTTTTTCTTTTTTTTCTTCTTTTTTTCTTTTTTTTCCTCCTTTTTTATACAAAGTCAACAGCTTACTAAACACTAGTGAGCATGCCCTCTGTGCTAAAAGGCTATTTCTTGTGTTTTCCCCATCTCTTCCCATGTTAGCTAAATTAATGATATTCATAATCCTTTCACTTGCTTTTGCCAACTTTTGAGTGTCATTCTATTTGCCAGAAGATGGCATAATAAATCACAATGGTATTTACCAATGGTTTGAAATTTCATAAAGAGATACAAATATCTCTTTTTAGGACTCAGGGCATCCACTTGGCAAAACGGGATGCAAAGTAGTGACTAAATTAAATGAAAACTAGTTTATTAAAAAAGATTCTATGCAGCTGGAGGAGACAAAAATCCCGAATAAGTGCCAACAATGTACACAATGAAGTAGAGATTGCTATTTATTGATGATGTGAGTTTTTTTGCATTTACAAATGCACAAAAATGTCATTTAAAGTATAACTGAAGGAAATAAATCTGATGTGAGTCTAAACATAAGACTTACTAGCTGCAGTGATGGTGAACACCATACTGGGAAGGGCAGCCAGCCAGCTTATGCCATCTATAAACGTACTACAGACAAATATTTTGCCAATGTCAACTCTTCTACTAAACTCTTCCCTCATTATGCTGACAATTGCCTTGCATTACGTTTACCATAAAATAACTCTCATTGGCATCCAAGCTTTATAAAAACACCTTCATTTTGCTCAAAAAGGGCAGTCAATAGATACAGAGAAGCCAAACTGAACAGCCTCAACAAAATAAAATTAACATCAGCAGCAAATCCTCTTGCTGAAGACTTCAGATATAGTGCACGTGTACCAAAGTTCTACAGTTGTTAAAAAGGTGCACACACACATTTATTTTTAAGTCAGTCAGTTATGGATTTTAATAGCTTTTTCAAGGTAAGTGTAGCGACTTCTCTTTGGGGCTTTATTGAAATGGTCAAGCCCTAGCCATGGCCTTGGATGAGACATGTTGCCTGGAGAGAAAAAAGAGAAAAAAAAAGTTATAAGACTAAATTGGAAAGTTTCCTTTACACAAATGACTCCTGTGTGCCCTGTTCACAGTTTGCTATGAATCACAGTGTATGGAAGAGGACTTCAGAACAGTCCCTATGGTCCACAGCCATCCCGGCGTCTTTCCTGATGGCTGCTTTCCTTCCAGTAATACATTTTACAGCTGTTTCTGGACCAGGTAGCTGTTTTTTGTCCTCTTCAGTCACTTACAGGAGTTTACAGAAGTGTGTACTAAAGCAAGAAAACTCCTGTTATAATTTATGGCCACAGGCACAAAGTACCAGCTTTCACCAAAGTGCTGAGCCTGTTTGAAACAGGAAGGCATCCATCATCTAAATATGACAACCTAGAGTATTTGCCATATATAAGTTATCTCTATTGTATTATTCTTATCATGTGGTTTAAGTGGGAATATTTGTTAAATGCATGCAAAATGCACATAATCAGTTAATTAAGAAATCATGTAACTGACCTCCTCATTTTCTGAGAAAAAAAAATTAGTCATATTTAGATTGAAAAGAAAACACACCTATTTTTTCACTTGTTCAACCAAATATGGTTTTATCTACCATTAGTCTTCATGACAAACCACAGTACACATACTTCTTGCAAATGGGGGAAATTCTCTTTCAAGATGTCCTCAATGCAGAGCATCAAATGTTCTTTGAGGTGAAATGACAAAGGCAGAAATTCAATAGCCCCCCCAGCAAGAAAAGCACGCTCCTGCATTCAAAGCCATCAGCTGCAACCACTAAAGCATAAAACGCTTGACCTTTTTGGTTGCTTCCATCTGCATTTTTGGATATATATTCTTCAATCTATATTATTTGTCTTTTTGTTTGACATAATGGTTAATGTCAAATATAAAAGAGAACTGCCAATCTTTCTGAGATGACATGAATGCCTTTCAAAGAAAGAAATGAAGTCCTACACTGTTAGCGCCAGCACAATCATCGCTAGAGTGCATTTCTGTACAAGCAGAGGGACACTATTGAAATAAACTACATCAGTCAAAGTACGAGAATGCCAAAGCTTTGGTTCAATCAGCCCAGCCCATGTTAAAATTTGGCATTTTTGAAATGCATGAGCCCCACACCTTGAGATACTTAGATAAGAAGGCATTAGAGCATCATATTATCACCACATAGGAGAATTTCAGGGGGGTGTGTTGGAGGTGAATTCTATCAAAGCGTATTACATTGAAGGGGTAACTTCCTGTGAACTCTCAAATTAAAACCTTTTAATCTTACATTCCCTACAGCTCCTACAAACAGTCCAAGTTCTCCCTTTTCCAATGTCTGCCACGTTCTGTACTTTTGACCTGGTTACCTAGTCTGTCTTTCCCGTTGTTTTGGCAATACTGGCTCTGCTTTGCTCAGCAAGTCTGACAGTCCATTTCAGACTACTGCCTTCCCCTTCCTGCCCCTAGAAAGATGACTCACAGAATAAAATCAGGACTCCACCTGCACTGAGCACACAAGAGAGCTTATTTGTCCGTGGAGAAATGTCCACCTCCGAGTCTGTCAACAAGAGACCCCTCACAACTAGGGCCGAGAGGCCCCTCCAGTGACACACATCTCTGCTCACGATGACTTGTGCAGATGCAGGCATTCAAAGCTTTGGCAAGTCCCCTCATACTCACAGCCACGAGCCATAAATCTGTCTGTGTAACATACCACAACAAGAGGACTTTTTGCTGGGTTCCTGCAAAGTACGCACTAATGGTACCTAACTCTCTGTGGGTTCTGAAATAAATGGACAGTTACAGGATTTCTTTACAACTGTTACCTAAATCCAGAACACAGCCTGAAAAAAATCAGAGAAGTCTGGCCCTAGCAAAACCTGCCAACAAAAAACACGAGCTCATAATTGTCAGAAAAATAGAACTGCAGAGAGTAAGTTGTCCTCAGTCTCACTTCTACCAGACAGAGCAGCTCACAAAAAGCAACACTCAGCTAAACTGGGGAAAAAACCTGATGAACTCAAGGCTTTCAAGAGAGCTCTGGCTGCAGATTCAAAGGTGCCATTCCCAGCTGAAACTCTCAGATGATGACTGTGGTGGAACTGCTGAAGGATTAACCTGGTTTCTCCTATGTGTAATTTCCTTAGAGAATAGAGCTTTAAAAACTATTCAAAAATAAACAAGATGATAGACCATCCACAAGCAGATTCAGAACAGGGCTGCACTTCTAGCTTGGTGAACAACCCCTTAGGAAAAGAAAATCTAAACAGCATCCTGCTCACACATGTAACATTCTTGTCAAGATTCTTCAGATTCATTGAAGATACCAAGAACAAACACAAAGTGTCTTCAATGAATATGAGAATTCAAATACCTCTTTGCAGCACACTTAAAATAAACAATTTATAGGAATAACACCAGCACATCCTCCAATAACGATGTGAGAATCAACCACAAAAGGGAGCAGATGGTCAATACAGATAAGGTGCAACTGTAACTCTCTTCTGTGAAGTATGTTATACTGATATTTACCCATTTGGTCACTCAAATGCAAACTTTTAACTCACAACAAAACAGATTATTTATTTATGTGCCTATACAATACATACTCTCAGACTAACATATACACATAACGCAGTTAAGAGTGCACACAAGTGTGTGTGTGTATATATATATATATACACACACACACACACACTTGCTCAGTTACTACCTATAATGTATGTCCTGCAAAAAGAACAATCTCTGCATCCTGAGTTAACAATAATCACATTATAACAACTGGCAGAGCAACTTCAGCAGGTCAAAAGAATAGTCAGGTTGTCAAACAACTCACCAGGTTGGGGCTCAAAATCTTTCAAGTTCACTTCATACTCATCTTCATTGAGATATTGGTGTCGGCCCATCATTACAATTGCAAATTTAAACTATGAAAAGAAAGAAAAAAAATATCAAACAACCCTGGTAAGATATTGCATTAAAATAAAGCCTTCAAGTCTATAATTTCACAATCTAACTTGCAGCTGGTTCTAAGTGTTATTCTTCAGGGGCTGATAAAGGCCAATCCCCTTTAAAAGCTTCATGAACAACCTCGACAATGGGATAAAATGAATTATCAGGAAATCATGAGACTGCATCTCGAATACTGCGTCCAGGTTCAGGCTCTCCAGGGAAAAAGAGATGGCAACAAACTGCAGCAAGTCCAGCGACAGTCCAGTGAGACAGCTGGGGGCTGGAGGCCATGGCATACACGTAACTACGGAAAATGGGTTTGTGTAGCCCAGAGAAGAAAAGGCTAACACAGCCAGCTAGTCTTCCACCGACAATTGTTAACATAGAAGCAGACTCTCCTCAAGAGCTGCACAGCAAACGGACAAGAGGCCACCATCATCAGTCGCAAAATGAAGAATTCAGATTACACGTACGGAAAACAAGTGTCTTCACAATGATAGCAGCAATGCTCTAAAATACAGTGTCCAGAACATGCAAGAATTCCCATCCTTGGAAGTTTTCAAATTGCAACTAGGTAAAACCCTGAGCAACCTGACTTAACTTCAAGCTAGTTCTGCTGTGAGCAGGAACCTGAAGCATGTGGCCTCTAGAGGTCCTGCAACATCTAAGCTTTTCTACGTAACTTTAGTGTTTTTCTGAATATCTCTTTTGATGTAGGACAGAAACACCACTCCTACAAATCCCACCTAATTATTAGAAAAAGCACTACTTAAGTCAAGAAACTGTTCTATTGATCAAAATCTACACTTATCCCAAATCTGTGGTGTTCCAACTCTGAAAGTAAACTCATTCAGGCTCTACAATCAGCAATAAAACCTCTCCCAACTTGCCATTACCTTTTCAAATTCTTTTTCTTGTATGTCCAGCATTGTCTGAATCCGCCTCATAACCTCTCTGAAGTGTTCACCCTAATAATAACAAAACAATGTTAGTATTAACAATTAGGAACTTTTTGTAGCATGCTTCTGCACGCTGCCTATGTAAACTGCCCAAAAAAAGGGATGGATACCATCAACTTAAAGATCAATAATATATAAATTGTCATTTTTCATTATCCCCTGTCTCAGCAGGA
>NW_010140067.1:8368-9122 GCF_000699245.1 Pterocles gutturalis | reverse complement strand
ACCACTGCTTAGCCATTTTTGCCAGCAAGTTTGCATCGCAATTACTAACATTGTATTAGAAACAGGATTCCAGGTTTGTTGGGGAGGGTCTGCGGGGGCTGAGGAGGACAGTATTGCTTTGCTAGTATTTCAATTCCCTTGCTGCTGCTGAATGCCTACTTTCTAGATATTGCACAGGCTCACTGAAACACTAAACAATCTGTACATGGAAAAGAGAATTGAGATGGTAAACGATATGCCATAAAAGAGCATATATGGGGCAGAACCTCCTATACAGGAGCAATATTTTTCAATACACTTCTTATACTTATCAATATCTTTGACAGTAGTTTAAGAAAACATTTTTCAATACACTTCTTATACTTATCAATACCTTTGACAGTAGTTTAAGAAAACACCATCATTATAATCACATGGTGAGAAAAAGGGAGGCATACTGTACCTGGTGTATCCTCAGCAAGAATGGAATTCCAAATGTCCCAAAAACCTCTTTGTGGAAATGTGCCACTGTGATTAGCATCTCATTTTCTTTATCTATATCTACCTGGTCCAGAGGAATTTCCTAGATCCAGACACAAAATTAAGACTGCAATCACCTAAAACTTCCCCAAAAAGTAACTTATTAAGTAACTAAAATAATTGATGTACTGTTACTGAAGAAAAAGAAGTCTATTTAAAAACAATTAAAAGAACTATGCTGTTTGACAGTCTTTCTACAAGAGTCATTCATCCCTGGCATTACAGTAGTTCAGCT
>NW_010140067.1:0-8352 GCF_000699245.1 Pterocles gutturalis | reverse complement strand
CTCAGTAAATACTCTCCTGGCTTCCTCGAATGGCTTTTTTGGACATTAAATCTTCTATCAGCTGTAGTAGTAGCTGGTAGCAATACCACAGACCTCTTGTCATCTCCTCATTTCGGTTTACATTGGAAACCTTTTTTAAATTTCTCAACTTTAAGGCAAGTAAACAGATTTGAATGATGAAATGTTTACAAAACCCACATTGTAAGTAGAAAAATCTAGCTCAAGAAGCCCAAATTTAACAGAAAAGGAAACCAAGTCTTTTGAATACTTAACTTTAGAGTATGAAAGTGGGTTCTAAGCACAAACGTTTATATCATGAGTCCTCAAACTAACCTTGGAATTACTGCTAAGGCAGCAAATGTCATATGGACAAGCCCCTGCCCAGTCTTCATGCATTATTATTGTTACATAAAAAATTAAAGAATAAAATCATTAGGGAAGCAGATGGAACAAAGGAAAAATTTCAGAAGGATTATCTTTAAAAATATACATTTTTAATCATGTCATGTAGCTTGCTGCAAGTATCACGCTATTTGAAAATCAGAATCCAGAAAAAGAGAACTACCTCTTGAGAAAGCTTATTCTCTCAAAGTCAAGTTTTAAAGTTTCTCTAAGAAAGTAATATTTACCTCTATTCGAAACGTTCGACTTGTTGCAGGTGACAAACACTCTAACAGCTCATCTTCCTGATGGACACCAATTATTTTGTAACTTACAATTTCTAGCAGCCTTAAAAATAAACAAACAGGAAAAGCATTAAAAAAATTAAATTAAAAATAATAGATCAGTGCAACATTTCTTTCTCAAACCTTGAGAAGCATTAGTGTAGTCAGAATGTAAACAGATGCTACTACTGTATTTGGAAAACTTTAAATTCAGTCTTTAGTAAAAATTAAGTTATAAAGTTACAAGAGTTTAAATTACTTCTGGCTCACAGAAAAAAAAGCCAGTACATGCAACTACAAGACGAAGGTTTTTAATTTAAATTACTTCTTAAACTCTTTAAATGACCTCACTTTTAACTCCTGAGAAGTGAACAGCATGAAATGCTGGAATTGGAAACAATTATTAAATTGTCAGTTAACAAAATGCAATTGATGAAACTTATTCATCTTAAGAATGTAACTTTATGAAATACAAAATAAATAATTATATAAAATTTATATTTGTAGTTAATAAGAACTCTCTTAACAATGTGAAATCTGGAAGCTTTTTATTTTTAACATAGTATCACACTTCATTTGATAATAATGGTTTCCACAGTGTTTTAAATTCTACAGATACTTCTCTACACAAAATTCACAGGATCACATAAAAAAAAAAAATCAAAATCTTCCAGCTTTACCTTAATTTCCCTGAACCTTTTTCAGAGAGTTCTACAACTTTTTTACATTCATCTAACAGGTCCCGCACACACCCATGCTTATCTGGATATACTGTTATTTCCTACAGAATTCGAAACAGAAAAATTGTTAGAAAATATGGAAATGTAAACAACCACTATAAAGCACAGAATACACTGGATTCTTCTCTTTCTCAAAAATTCATCTTTAAAAGATAACAATTACTAAAGTGAACACCCATATTATATTCAAGATTTTTGTTAAGAACTGACAATTTTTTTTAAATTTATTTTTAAAGGGTTTTGGTGGTTTGGGGTATTTTGTTGTTTGTTTTTTTTACATAACATACAACTTTGTTCTAATTTGGTGTTATTCAGGAACAACAGTGTGTGAACCATGATCACAGCCATACCAGCTTTGACACAGAAACAACAGCAAGCGTGTAACAGCCAGCCTCACTCACCTCCTCCCTAAACTGGCTATTTAGCCATATGCATTTAAAACTTCTTCTGTTTTCGAAATCTGTTATTTTCATTTTGAGCTTAAGGAAGAAAAGAAAACCACTTTAGGCATACTTTGTATAGGGTAGAATTTTTTTTTTTAATTTGCACCAATAAAAACAGAAGACTCTTACCTGTTGATAGTAAAGTTTTTTAGGTTGCCTAGGCTTGAAGAACTGCAGAAGATCTCTTAAAGTACCTTCATAATTATGTCTAAGAGGATTACCAGGGCCATCCCTATAACTACAGAAGGAAAAAGAAAAACATAAATCTCTTTACAATCCATCACTGCTCAGTAAATGGAAGTAGCAAGCACATTTTTATTCCTGGCTTCAAGTTTCATGTAATTGCTAGCACAGCCTAAGCAGCACCATATTCAGTGCTTTCGTGATTTTTAAGAACAGGTGAGTGTATGGGAACAGAAATACTATTTGCTGTGCTTGTTAACTCTCTTGGATGTTTACAAGCTCACCTTTAATGCTGCCAGGTGGCAGATCTACATTCCTCTGAAACTACTTGTATAGCAGCACATGCTTTAGATTGTGACAGGTTAATTCGCAGAGCTGTATGAGACAGCACATTCCAGAGTGACCAGCACAGTAAAGTGTAAGGAGCTACATTACATGAGTGTCACTGATGATTAAGGGAGATACCTACAGGTTAATAAAGAGCAATCTGAATTTACACGAATACACAAAGATGATGCAATTTTTGTGTGTGCATTATTCCTGCAACATATACGTTTAACTACTAATATGCTGTTTTCTGCTACAGTTTTACACAGATTCAAATCCGGTTTCCCAGAGCTATGCCTGAAAACATGACTTTAACTGGAAATATCCCTTTTAGCTGCCGTGAACTTGTTAGATCATTGACATCTTCACAAAACCTCATTTGCAGGCTTTGGGGGAGGAGGGGTAAAAAAAAAAAAAAAAAAATCAGTGAAGTAACTCCTGCAATTAAACCTGTAAAATCAGCAAAAATCCTGCTTTTATGTGCACTTGTTTCTGCTCTCCTCCATTCTAGAAATCTGCATTCATCGAAGCAGCACTTGCATTAACTTAATAATTTGTCCCATACAGTAAGGCTTTGAAGCAATTAATGATTTTAGAAATTTAAACAATTAACCTTTAAAATGCATCTTTTTTCGATGATGCTTACTAGAACTCTTGTAAAATGTGCAATTCTTTAAGGCTCTAGAGCCACCCAACTTGCTGTGCATGCCAGAACGCTAACGTTTTCCTGGTAAAGAATTAGTTAACAGCCTGGAAAAAGCTACAAAGTAACTGCTAACTACCAATATGCGGGCTAAATATTTGGGCTAAGAATTTTAAAGAATAGTTTAGACACAGAATGCTAAGGAAATTCATCTTACCCTTGGGACTTGAAAAACTGTAATAGCATTGGATCCGTATTAAGTCTTTGCGCGACTGTCTTTGCAACCTGCAAATAAATTTTTTTGTAAGTTCTGAATTATTTCAGACAGTTACGACATTGCTCTACAATTATATAGTCATTCATTACACATCAGGAACATTATGCTACTGAAATTCAGAGACAAATTTGTTTGTTTTTAAATTACAGTATTACTGGTGAAATAAGTAAGCCTTGCTCTTTGAAAATTTCCACTGTTCTTTAATTCACTTCAAGGAAGTTAGCTTGCTGGGTAATATCACCACATTATTCCCATCAGTACATTTCATGTCACTGCCTCACAAAAAGAATGGGCATTCTCTGTCTGTTTTTCCCTTACCAAAAAAACCTATAAAGAACTTAAACTTCAAGTAAAAATGCAATAAGAGAATGCCAGTTGCTAAAAAGCAGATGATAAGAACAGGATAGCAAAAGTCATCCCTGACTTCCCCTGGGTATGCAGGTGCTCAAAGTTCCTGCCTTTGGTGACAGAAAACAAACTGTCTGGTTTTGGGTGATCTTTTTGACGCTGACAAAGGCTACTGCAGGAGAACTGCAGGGAACCAAATCTACTTTATTTAAACTTTTTTTTTTTAAGTTTAATTGTCCAGTTTTCCTCTTCTAATACCCCTGTTCACCCTCTGTGAACACAACAGGTTTGATCTGTCAGTGCCACTGAGCACTAAACAGCATTGTGTGAAGAAAGCAATACAATTTGGTCTACAAAGTGCATATTGTTGGTGATATTACAAGCAGAAAATAGGTATCGCTAGATTCCCAAGGTATTTTCCTTTTAACACCTAAATAGGTTGAGCAAGTTTTCCTTGTCACTTAGAAAGCCAATGCATAAGTTCATTAGAATACCATTTCCCTGACAGAGCAGAATGGCATATCAAGAAAGAATCCTATTGTTAAATAACTCATTATTGCTAAAACTGGAGGCTTTTTTAGAGTATTTTCTTCTCACAAGTGTTACTGGCTTCCTTAAATTTTTATTACTGCAGTGCAAAAAGTGTACAAGAACAGAACTACTCTTTTCTAAAAGTATGTATAATGCATGTGTGAACTAGGGCAAAAGCTACTTTCAAAACAAGGAAACAAAAGCAGAGAAACAAATAAAACACATGCCTGAAAGTAATTCATCCTATTGGATAAAGTAACAACAAAGCCTGGGTCATTGGGGATGGTTTTATCACAGAAAATGACATCCACACGATGATAGAGGTCTCGGAAGTATTCTTTAGCTGTTGGTAGCTCACTGTTATCATTTTCTGGGTCATCCCTACGAGAGCAAACAAATGATAAAGCCATTACATATCACATTGTTACACATACAAGCAGTTCCTGCTTTTAAAAACATGTTCTACATTAAGTCAGCGACAGTTGAGAGATACAGAAATAAACTTTAGAAACCTTTTTAAAGAGCCACCATTCGTACACAGTAGAACTAATACAGTCAGTAGTGACCCACGCGCCCGAGGGTTTCTGTGTGCTGCAAGGGCAAACGCACCCACACGCTGTGCTCACTCATTTGGCAATCTGGCAATACTCTGGTCCTTTCAGTGTGACATTCTAACAGTAGTCACCCCTCCCTCCCGCCCTGGCACATTACTGTGTGTCTGTATTAACGCTGCCACAGCTTTCCATATACTCCTGTACGAATTGCTTTGCCTCGAGGCCAGGTGTACGATAGCACTCCTTGAACCACAGAAGCAGAACAGTCGGCACAGACGCTGGTTTGGGTCACTACTGACTGGTACCCCTATCTTCTCAGTGGAGAAATAGCACCAGGGTACAAGCTGTGCACTTACCCAGGAGTCAGCAGCCAGCCAAAGGTGCATAACACCAACTGGGTCAACAGGGAATGCGAGTTCCAAGGCATAAGAAATACATTCATCTCACATAATCTGGGGTAAGAGTGCTGAAGATAGACTAGCTGGCTTCCACCCACTGTCAGCCCATGGAGAGAAACAGAGCAACACAGTTGGGTGTGACCATCAGGAGTGAGAGCATAGAAATGCCGATTTATAGCCCTGACAAGCTTATGAAAGAGCCCTTTAATGGACACAAGATGCAGGAGTTCTCCTTCTGCCTTGGAGAAAACTCCAGCTGAAGCACCAGTACACCTATGAGTTGCATATGCTCGGGCAAACTGGGAGCATCTCATCACCGTAGACCAACATGGAACTTAATTGTGAGCATGAGTAAAAGGAAAAAAAAGGGAAAGCAGTTTAGTCCTAGTTCTAGGAGCTCCAAGCCAAGAGCCTCATACAGTGGTAATGGTACTGAGCCCAAGATCTGAAATGCTGGTAGGCTCTTCTGTGTCTGAGTTACAGTGGCTCCAAGTAAAAAGCTGCAGAACTCAGACATTGCTGAACCACACTCTTTGGTAATATTAAGACCTATTTTAGTTTATAAGTTTTCCTAAACTAGGATGAAACCTTCTTTTCCTTAAATAATGTGGCATGAGATAATTAAAATACTACCAATATTTTTTTCATTTTTCCTTTGAATAAACAAATGAGAACTGCTGAGAACATGCCTACTGTTGGAATACTATACTTTCCTCTTGTTAAAAATGCTAAGTTAAAGGAAGTTCTGCTTTCAAAGTGAACCAGGTGATTTAATTGCAATGATAAGATGGCGCCTTAAAATACATACTTCTGAAACACTATGATGTCACCATCCATGAGTTCATCAAGGGCTTTATCAAGAGACACATCATAGTCTTGAATCCTTTCTGTTAAATTGGGTTTAACTTCCTGCAATAAAGAACAAAAATTGTTGATCCCACAATAAAGAAAAGACCTGTGTCTTCTTTCAAAGAAAGCAAATGGATACAAGGACCAGATACATCTAATTACTATTGATAAAACTGGCTGCTCATTTTTACTTTTCACTTGAATTTTTTAAAAATAGAGTGTTTTTTAAAAAAGAACAGAGCCACATTAAAATGCATATATTATAAAATACCTATATGCATACTACGTGTTTATACTTGTAGGTTGACCTCTTGGGATCAATGCACCCATCTAAACAAACTGGAATCAAACTGCAACCCTGGCCTGCACAGAGAAGTTCCTGACAGTTCTGCTTTTTTAGCATAGAAACGTGCGTGTTCCCCTGAAACCACCAGAGAGAGCAGCATGACTGCTAACAGAAATCGCAATAAAGAACCAATTCCTTGTTCTTACTATACCAAGGACTTTGCCTTGGCAAGATCTGCACCTTCAGCACTCAATAAATACAGCAGTTATAAAGATTTACTGTTTCTGTATTTGGACGTTAGCAGCCTAAGTATTTTGTTTGCCCACTTCTAGCTTAGGGAAGGAAGGAGAAGACGCAACATTTTCTCAACTCCACTGTCTAAGGGGGACACTGATATGTTTGCCAATGATGTTAGCAGCATTAGCTCACCTAACACTGCGACTTGGAGGATACGCACAGATTTAGCACAGTAAAGATGCTCATGTAGGACTTTACGTAGAGATTTCTTGTTTTTAAAGCCTCATACTTCTAGTTGGTTAATTTTAAATCTGTTTTGAAGTTAACTATCTGCTGATACTCTCTCGAAGCACTGTAGACTTCAAAGCTGCAGGTTACACGGTGCTTATAATTTATAAATTGCCATTGTTATGAGCAACCTTTTTTTAACCAATAAAGCTTCTTTTTCTCTAGTTATAGCATGTGAAAGACAAAAATGTTACAAAAAGTCTATCAGTCCAGACCTCATAGAGGATAAGGTTAGTTTCTTGTGGAAATCCTGCTCTCTCACACATAACTGGAAGCAAGTCACCTATTGTAAAAGAAAAGAGATGTATTTTAACTGTTAGCAAGACCTCCTGGAAGAAGAAGAGAACCTATTTTTTTCTAACCTGGATAAATAGTTTAAAAATGACCAAGAAAGAGAGCCTTCCAGGTTAAAGCTTCCCTTATTGACATTAAACCCAGAGACAGACTTTAAGGTTTTCTTCCACCTCATCAGAACAACAGCAACAAAAATATGTGCAAGGCCATCCGAGATCAAAGAGGTGAAATAACACTGTCCTTCCCCAGAGAAAAATTTTAATCTCTTAAAAAAAAAAAAATTAAGACAGCTAAAATACAAAATTAGAAAGCATGTACAAGTCAACTAAATGAGACATTCAAAATGACAAATTGGAAGTATTTTTACTCAGTGGACATTTGCCGAATTCTTTAAATGGACCCATATGAAAACCAAGGTTCACGCCCAATTCAGTCTGCACAGCTGCTCTCAGGCCACCATAGTGAAAATTTGTCCAAGCGTTGTTTTAAAAGCTATTGCGGAAGTACATTCCAGAAAAAAAAACAAAACTTTGAAATAGAAGGAAAAAAACCAAACTGGGGAGCAATATCAAATCACAAAGCTTTACAGCAAACCTGAAACAGCTGTTTATGTTCAGTAACACCTGGTGAATACAGCAAACCTGTTGCAAAAAAATTAACTGACAGCCAACGGCGTATTCAGGCAAGACTCAGCTTTGCAGAAAGTTTCACTGACACAACGTGGGGAAGAAAAGTACCAGAGGACTAGCACTGATGTAAAAAGATATGCAATCTATGGTCTTTAAAATACCGCAATTATAACAACGAAATTGAATTTTAGAACTCACGTATTTTACAGGATATAGGTGTGTAGATATGTCCACAATAATTCAAACTCCGAGTCTTCGGATCATACATCTTCAGAAACAACATTACATCATCTAAAATTAAGAAACAAGACCTAATTTTAAGTAAGGTTTATTTGAATACGTTCACCTAGATATTTCTCTTTAAACAGTAAAAAAGATGTCTTTAATTTATTAATTTGATTAATGCTCTTAAAATATACATAATACTGAAATTTTAATAATTTAACTAAATATATAAATTTATTCAGTGATTCTCAAAACGTGAAACACGTCTTACTCTTGCAGAGAAATGAGGGAAAAACTGCATAAGAAAAACTCTTTTCAGCACTGAGTTTGATGGGTACATCAATGTCATAATAGGAAAAAGGCAGTGCACAATGTATTCTGAGATATACCCAAAATAAATGTATTTTGTATTTACTCAAGTTTTAGCATATATCA
>NW_010140066.1:0-2104 GCF_000699245.1 Pterocles gutturalis | reverse complement strand
TTACTGAAATCAAGATAGACCACATCTATATATGCTCTAGTTGACTACTGTTTGCAGAGGGGTTTGGACTGGATGAAGTCCAAAGGTTTACAATTCTCTCAGTTGCTCCTTTAAAGAGAGAGGAAGAGTACATCAAGATTGAAATGTGCTGGTAGCTCTTGTATTTGCTTTCAGGATGTATCTTATATTTTTCTGACATTACTGACAGACAGCATATCCAGAGCTGGTGTTTGTATCAGACATTTACTTTTGCTCTGTTGTCTTCCCAGTGGGTAGTTTGTTTTTTCCCTTTTTCCATATCTGATGGGAGTAGAATGAGATACAGTGAAACAAGGAGGGAGGGAGAGAGAAAGAATTACTTAGAATAGGACAGCCAACTGTCCCTGTTCTTAAATTTCACTCTGGACAGAAAGGAAGGAACATATATAACCTTCAGCCAGATGTTACTCCTTTTGAAAATAGATCTTTCCTACTGTTAATTACGATAGTTCATTGTTGTATAAGGACAAATAAACCTTCTTCTATTTTAAAATTAAAAACTTTTGAGGAATTTTGAGTCATAGTATGCAGAAAATTATTATGTCTATGTGCATTTGTTATAAATATGCATGTATACACAAAGTACTTTGTCTTTAAAATACATCCATTTCCTCAATTTGTTTCCTCTGAAGGTATGCTAGGCTCTACAGGTCCACTGTCATTTGGCAGTCAGTACTGTTAGTACTGATTCCTGGAACTGCAAAAGGAGTAAGACTTCTTACTGCTCCATTAAAGAGAAGAGAGCGAAAGCCTTTTTTTTTTTTTTCTTTTTTTTTTTTTGGTGGTAAGTGGAGACAAGAATAATTCATTTTTCTTAGAACCATCCTGAGTTTTCTAATAAAGTTCCCTGAATATAATGCACATATTAATATTCTTGTGAATTAACATTCTGTAATAACAAGACTGTGGTACACTCTCCAAAATTTGTCTTTGTTGTCTTTATCAGTACAAAGTCTATTGTTACCAGCAAAGTCAGTGTGGAGTTACTTGGCCCAGAGAGACTTTGTGTCTTAAATTCATTCCCAACCAGAATGTTCTTCAGCAATGGAATCTTGTATCTGTTTTTTAGCATTTTCATACTTGTTAGGATCTATTAGTGATGTGGTAGTTCTCGTGTTTTTACTTACTTTGAAGATTTTTAGCAGTTTTTGCTTGGTGAGACAGAACCTCTTCTATTAGTTTCTTATGGTTTATTTAGTATCTTACTGCAGATACTTTTGTGTTTGTAGTTGTAACTTCTTCACTGGAATTGACCTGGTATTCTACTGTGAGGTTAATATTGTGGTTTTTTTCAGAGGTAAAAGTCTTCCAGAGAGTTTTGAAGTTATATGGGTTGTATAAGGGAAGAGTTAAAGGAAAAACATTTCCCCTTCAAACTTTATCAATATGGCTTTCTGAATGTTTTAGACTTGGTTGAATCTTCTCAGACTGTGGTTCCAGAAGCCTTGAAGAGCTCTTGGAAATGTGACAGGCCAGAAAATGTGTAGATCTGCTGCAGGCTTTTGTCCATAGTTACTGCTCCATAGGCAAGATTCTAGAACAGATGCTGTAATGGAATTTCCAATGATTTGAGACTTCATCTTGATCTCTTTCAGTGCTGTTTCAGGAGCACTTTTTGAGGCTTCTGAATGACTAAAATACATACAGTGATCTGAAGAAAAAACTCCTAATTTTAATTGGTATGCTATTTGTATACTATGAGCATTGCAGTGATGGGCTTTTCAGTTAGGATATGTTAAATTCTGTGCTTTTTTTTTTTTTTTTTTTTTAAACTTTGGTTGAAAACATTTAGGCCCTAGTCCTGATTATTTTTTTAGGCTGATCTGAACTAAAACTAGAACTAAAACTATACAGCATTCACTGTAATGAAGGTTTATCAGAAACCCTAGAGTTTAGGAATGAGGGTTTTTATATTAAGGGTAAGACAGAATGCACTTCCGGAAAGAGCTGTGCGTACTAAGCTGCATGTCTAGATACTACTCTATGTAGAAACTGTACAGGAAGTGTTCTTAAATTGTGTGTTTACTACGTTATAATATTGTGATGCGTTTACCCTTGGCTGGGA
>NW_010140065.1:372-5469 GCF_000699245.1 Pterocles gutturalis | reverse complement strand
GAGCCAAGGGCTAACCCACCACAATGTCAAAACAAAAACATTTGGGCTTTTTAAATGAATTTTTTTGAAGGATAAAACAAACTAATAAATTCAGCACTAATCCACAGAACATTTTGGTGAAACAGGGTTTATATCTCCTAGCAAGTGCGATGTGCCAGCAGGAGTTGTTGCTCTGCTGTCATGTGCACATCATGGGCACAGCTGGGGTCACCACGCTCCCTATGCTCAGCAGAGGCTTACACATTTCATTCAGTCAGGATTTTATTTGAGTCACTTAATTTCTGGCAGTGCTTATCCAGAACAGCCACAACCTTTGGTGTCCTCTGCTGTTCACTGTTACAAAAATTTTCTGTCACAGGCAACCGACTTTTCTTCTGCTCAGGCGGGTCATTCCACTTTATTTGTGCTACTCAGTAGAGACCAGCCCTTTCCATCCTCTTCCACCTCTGCTCAGGAGAGTACAGCTACAGCCCTGTCAGCATGTTAACTCCTGCAGCATGTGCAAAACCTCTGAAAACCTGAACATTTTGGCGAGATGTCTGCGAGGCTGAGCGTAGGGAGAGGTGGAGAAAAGTAGACAGTGACCACTAGATGGCTTTCTCTGGCAAACCTAGCCTTCCACTGCAGGATGACTTTTTATCCACCTTCGTACTTTTTTTTTTTTTTTTTTTTTGCCTTATGATTTCAGTCTTAGCATGGAAAAAAACAGCAAAATAAGTTTAACCACCCTCTCTCTAAAGAAAATTACCCTGAGGCTTCAGAGCACCCTTCTTCGCTGTCTTCCTTCAGCGAGCTGCATGCAAGTGAAAGCTTCCCAGGTGTTTCCTTCAGCAAATCTTTCCCAGCCCAGAAACATTTTTACACTCTCCTAACAGCCAGACAGCTGATACAGTGACGACGTGGATTTTAAGATGGGGCATATTGCATCAGCATTCCATATCTCCCCTCCTAAGTCCCTTATATCCAGATCTACCTCCCCTTCACATGATCAGCCTGTAATATTAGACGAGACAAATCAGAGACATGTGGCTATAATTGTCAGACCTCAGTGAAAGAATAAGAAGGATTTCAGTTTATTAAAAAAAATCAGGTAACTGTGGTGTGAGAAACACTGCAGGAAAGGCAAGGACAACCACCTGATGTTCCCAGAGCAGCATTATCCGCCACTCCATTCTCAAGAGGTGGTACCTGCCCTTGGTACTGCAGCTGGCTCTGCTGCAGCCTCACAGCTCTGCCCAGCAGTTAAAACATTTGCCCATGTCATGATCACCTTTTGCCTTGATTAATACCATTTTATCTACTCCGATGTCTGTTCTGATCTGCTTTTGGCTCAGGCAAACTGCAGTTGTCAGAGTTATGATCCTCTAAGGTCCATGAGAAAAGGAAGAAAAAACGCAGATGTCTCCTCTGTACCAACATCTCACTGGTGTTAGTGTTGGCAATGACAGAGGTATATATCAAAAAATAGATAAATATACAATTTAAAAAGAGCTACTGCAGTAGGACAGTGCTACAGACAGATAAGGTTGGAGAGAAAAGGTAAAAGATTGCAGTGTTGTTAATAGCATGCCTACTCTACGTGGTGTTTATTCAATCTTTCTTGTCTTTAAAGCCTAAATAGTAATTTTTAAAGATTAAAAGTAACAGCTTCTTCAAGTAGGCAGAAAACTCAAAACTTCTGAAATCTAAAGTGATTTTCTTCATGCAACATTTTAGTACAAGTTCCTCAGTTCCACAAAGTTTACTTATAATTTTGTATTAGCTGAAGTGACTGATTGAGGTGATCCAGGTAACTCAGCTGAGCCAAACTTCCTCCTGAAGTCAGGAGGAACAGCTGGACCTGTGTAATTTCTACTGTGTACAGGCAAACACTTCTAGCTACATACATGGGCTACTATAATGTATCCTACAATAGCAGGAGAGTGACCCAAAACAGAGAGGGAAATGACAGAAGATAAGAAAATTGCATGTCACTTCAACTGTTTCTTTGCATTAGTCTTATCACAAGGGGTGATGGGGTTTTACAAGACTGATTCCTGTTGCACCTACACCTAATTTCCATAGTCTGATGCTCCGCCTTCTCACCTAATTTCAGCTGTTTCAGTAGAAATATGCCAGCTTCTGCCTGCTAAGATTTGTCCCAGTAGGATTATTGCCCGGGAAGACAGGGTAAGTCTGCAGGATCAGGCTGTGCTGGTATAAAATAAATGAGTGACAACAACTTGGGTAACTTCTAGGCGATAAATCCTCACCACCAGACAGCATTCATCCAAATATTCTCAGTACACTAAAACCCAGCGTATCTGAAGGTAACAGCAGATATTGGAGCCTCTCAGGCCTTGACCTGGTAGGCACTTCCCCTGAGAAATTAACTGAACTCATATGTTGGGGTGGAACAGTTTATGGGTCCTGTTATGAAGCTATGAAAAGTCACTGCATAGGCACCGTGCTAAGTACTGTGGAGAAGACCCACAATCATAAATAACTCCAGACAAACGTATCTTAGCAAGAGAGTGGCACTGTGTACTTTTCTGCCAGTGACACTGGTTTAAGTTGCCCCAGTCCCTATTTCTGCCCTTGCGCCTTTTCTTGAGTAGTGGAGGTAGATACATCCACACTCAAACAAATCAAGAAGCTGCTTTTACTAAAAGAGAACCCAGGTTTTTGGCAGGTTATTTTCAACCTGGATCTGTTCCCTGATACAGGGTGCTTTACAGCACAGACATTGTATTGCTGGCAAAACTGAAAGCAGAATGTAAGGGCAGAAAGGAGCTGCTTGTACGCAGGGGGAAGACAGCGTTTGGAAAATTGCTCTTGAGATTTCTTGGAGTAAATACACTAATTGGCAAAAGAGACATGGTGTAGAAAAGGTACTAAGATCTTATGAGCATCTTTTTTCAAAGCTGCTCAAACGAACATTTATCAGATGCACGTTCACTATCTGTAGGTAAAGACACAACAGGTTTTGAATGACAGAAATTATAAAAAGATACATAGCAAACAAACTAGACTAAAAAGATTATCCTGGCATTTGTTAGGAGACGATCAGCATGCATCCTCCATGGAAGACCACTTGTTATATCTATTTCATATGATGTATTTCTTTACTGCCAAAGGATTAAAGCAGGGAAATCTTTGGTGTCTAACAGCATATTTAACATTTACTGCTGACTATCCTGGTTTTTAAGAAGGCTGTCTCTGGCTTGTACTTCCCAGTGTTCCTTGGTGCCTCTTGTTCTTGCAGCCGCTGCACTGAGCAGACTGAGGTAGGTACCCAAGTTTCATCCAGCCGTTCAAATTGCTGGCATCTGCTCTGTAATGTGCAGCTTTTCAATATGATAATAAGCAATTAGCCAGGCATTTATGAACATGGGAGACGGGAAGATTTGTACATAGTGCAAGATTTTCTGCTGAACACACCAATAGATACTATAGGGATAATAACAGTCCAGGTACCTGAATCTCCAAATGTTCAAATAGCAGCAAAAAGGGAGAGGTCATCGAGTTAAGTAAATTATCAGCCACTACTTGAATGCCCAGTAGTTAACAGGAAGCACAGTAATGTTTATTCACCTCTCCAGATTTGTATAAACATCAATAATCTTAGGTTAACTTCCATGTCTCAGATGTAAAAGCTCAAGCATAAAAGCTCCATTATATACTGTAAAAACAAAAGAAAGCAAACGATTTTAAAAAATGAGCCAATGACATTGTTTTGTTAGATATGCCCATCCAAATAAAGTGTTATTTATTCAGAGCTGAGCAGTACCAGCCAAGCCCATTTCATAGTGTTTTCCAGCCTGAAACACCTTTTCTCCCCCTGGTTTCAACATTTTAAAGAAGGAAATGGAGGCCTGGAGGGGCTAAGTGTTCAAGGGTCTCCAGGCTGGCTAACCAAGATTTTGATTTCACAAGTGTTCTTGTGCACTGCAACCTGATGGGTCCATGAATTCCTTAATGGAAGAGCAGAGATGACCAGCCTGTCTTCCACAGACCTCAGATGCACATATAGAGGGCAGAAACACTAGCACAGATCCCAGAAGCAGAGGGGCATTTTCATACAGCCCTGCCCTCAGGGTGATTATCTCTACTGGGAGCACCACAAGGAGCAGAACAACTGCTAATGCGTCAGCACAGCCCTGAAGCTGTCAGGTGCTATCTAGGATGCAAATTCACTTATCTGCCACCAACGGAGGGCTCTCCATACTGCTGTACTTTGCTCAGTATGGACATGGCTACAATCCCTCAAGAAAAAACATGCGGTTTTGCCCCCAAAACAGCATTTTCAAGTCTGTTCCATCTCCACTATTCTACCCTGCTTCCAAGATGTGGAAGCCAAAAGTAGATACAGAATTCAAATACTGCTCCACAGCACAGAGATACAGTATCACCACCCTGCTCTCCCTTGCTGGGACCATAGGGCCTCTGTTTCCCCTCTCCACAACGTCACACTGGATGCTGGAGTTCATGCTTTTTTGTATCTCCTGTAAATCCTTTCCAGAGTTTGTTGCATGGGGGAATAGGGATTATCCCCATGCCTTGGTCTTACACATTCAACCTCATGTTTGCCCTTGGATAAAGGGCACAGGTCATTTAAATGAGCCCTTACTAGACAGCAACCCAGAGGAACCCAACTGCCCTCTAGATCATATACTGCTGATCCAGTCTTTTTTTGCTACATGTCAAGCTTTACCAGGAGGGATTTTGCACTTCCTTCTGGTCATTAGTGAAAAGGATCAATGACATTGGACTGACTGTACAAAACTAAGCATATTATGTCAGGTTACTTCTATTAATCAAATTTGTAGTCAAATCAAGGACTACATGAGATTTGTTTGATGAGCTGGGTTTGGCATAAAGTTTAGTTTACTAGCAATAATCATATTCATATCCATAGAATCATATTCTGCATAAATTGAAGGTCTAATTTCAATGATTTTTCCTGGAATTCATGTTATTTTAGCCAGCCCTACATATTGGGTGTAGATGTCAAGATGTTGATAGCAGGGAGGCTGTAGGACCAGCCTCTGTGCGAAGAGGCCAAGGGGCTGCCCCATGCCAGACATGGCTGCTTCCAGCCGGCTCCCTAACAGACCC
>NW_010140065.1:0-310 GCF_000699245.1 Pterocles gutturalis | reverse complement strand
GGGAAAGAGGAAGAAACAAAGAGCAAGAAACAGGGAGAACATGGAGGTCAGAGGAGGAGGTGCCCCATGGCCGAACAGGTATTTCCCAAGGGACTGCAAGGGTTTTAGCACTTGGGGTTGTTTTGTTTTAGTTTTTGTTCCTCAACATCCAAATCAATGATCAAATATATATAAAGTTGGCAATAGATTAATTTAATTTCTCCAAGTGAAGTCTCTTTTGCCTGTGGTGGTAACTGGTAAGCAACATCCCTGTCTATCTCAGCCCATGAGCTTTCTTGATCTTGATTGCTGGCCAAGATCCCCTGGCGCG
>NW_010140064.1:0-956 GCF_000699245.1 Pterocles gutturalis | reverse complement strand
CCAGACCTTGTTGACCACGTCGCCAAAGGTGAGGTTGGTGAGCGCCATGCCCGCGTAGCGCCGCAGCGCCAGGTTCAGCGGGTCGCTTGTCATCTTGTGCATCTCGTAATCCACCTGCAGCAGCTCCGCCACCGCCTGCAGCCCGCCTGCGAGGTGGGAAAGGGGGTGACTCAGGCAGGGGACCCCCCCTGGCACCCATTCCCCAGCCTGGGAGGAGGGCGGGCAGGGATGGAGCCCCCGCTCCACGCTCACCCAGCTCGTTCATGGCGCGCCGGTACTCCTCGTCGAAGGAGAGCTTCATGATGGCGCAGGTGGCCTGGCAGATCTGCGGCTCGATGGGCACCGGCGCTGCAGGGAGAAGGGGGTCAGTCCTGGGGTCCAGCACCCATGGTCCCCCCCATCGCCCAGCACCTGCAGCACACGTGGATGCTCCCAGCTGCGAGCACCGCCATGCACGGGTGTGCACCAACATGGATGGGTGTGCATCGCTGTGCATGGGTGTGCATGGGTGTGCATGGCTGTGCACGGGTTTGAATTGCTGTGCATGGGTGTGCATGGGTGTGCATCGCTGTGCATGGGTGTGCATGGGTGTGCATCGCTGTGCACGGGTTTGCATTGCTGTGCATGGGTGTGCATGGCTGTGCAGGTGTGCATCGCTGTGCACGGGTGTGCATCGCTGTGCATGGACATGCATGTGTGTCCACCCGTGCACACGCATGTTCTGCGCCCCGTTCACCCCCCCGTACCTGCGCCGCCCTCGGGGCCTCTGCCCCCCTCCCGGCTCTGCATCTGCAGCCAGTCCCAGCAGGTCTCGCAGTAGGAGCGGATCTGCTCCAGCACGTGCAGCACCCGCATCTCCTTCTTGGCCTGGCCCTCGTCGGGCTGCGAGAAGACGATGTTGTGCAGGGCGGCGTTGGCCCGCATCCGCGCATCCTTGGCGCCGGCGGCGGGGCTGT
>NW_010140063.1:0-25815 GCF_000699245.1 Pterocles gutturalis | reverse complement strand
GGCTCAGGCAGTACGAGCGCCCCGCGGGACCGGGCGCTGCGGGCTGTCAGCTGTGCGGTGCCGGGCACACGGCTCTGGCCGTGCCGCCAGCTGCTGCGTGGCAGTCGCTGAGTTACACGGTGTCGATGTCAGTGTCCTGCTTTTTGCTCATCTTCCTCGTTAAGAGGCATCTCCCTAAATGCCAGAATCGTTTTGTACTAGTAAACTGAAAAAGTTTACCGTCCTGATTATTTATTTTTTTGAAACAAATGATCACTTCTGTACTGCAGCAGCACAAACTACCGAAGGATTGGTGTTACCAGGATATAAACCCTGCTGTGAGTTGTTCGTGCTCAGTGAGGACAGTAAATTAAGATAAAGGCTTCGTCTGAGAGAGAGGAGTCTCTTGAGGCTGCTCCCTCAGGTGGATTAACTTTATTCCACTAGTTGGTACCAGCTGCTCACCTCACTGGGGGAGTGTAACTCTGGAATTTTACCCTGTTGCCTGTTTTAAGGAAAACCAGAGTAGCAACTCCCAAGAGAAAAAATATCATTAGCTGTAAGATTCTGCTTAGTGATGGAAGACCCAAAAGTGTAGGAGGAAATTTTGCTTCCTGAAAACCTTCCAGATGTAAGCAACAGCTGTGGTGCTGTCAGTGGGAGAGCTTGAACACAAAGGAGAAAATCTTCTATACCCCTCAGGTCGTAGAAAGGAAAAGTGGTTAAGTAAGCTGCCTGAAAAGTGAGCAACTATCCTGAAGTTAGTTCCCATTGGATTCGTTTAAAGTGAATGCAAACAATTATTGCATTTGTGTGACTCTACATGGGACAGAACAGAGATGGCTGTGTTAGCATGTGGTAACTGTTTAATTGTCAGGCATTTGGAAATGAATATAGAATTAATTTAACTTTCTAGGCATGAAAAACGTAGGCCTTCCCGAGAGTTCACAAATAGCTTTGTGTAAAGATGCAGTTCAAAATTTGGCTGATTTTTTGCAAAGCAAGATTGAATGTAGTGCTAAAGTGTGAAGGACTAAAATTTGTGTCTCCTATAGCTGAAGTGACTGTTGAGTGTTATGCTCCCTCCACATCCGTGATGAGTGAGGTAGATGGGACAGTTAAGGATGCCCTGGCTGACTGTTGAAGGCCTGCTCACTGCCATGGGACTTTGGAGCTTGACGTGTTTCCTGGGTGGAGAGTCTTTCTTTGGCTCGGGAAGACGCTTCCTCCAGAGATGAGCAAGACTATTTCCTATCCCAAGGAATTGTTTGAAAAGAAACCAGAGGATCTGAGGGACAGATGTAGATGAACTACAAAGATGTGTCACATCTTAAGGCATTTTGTCCACAAACATGTTATCTATCTAAAAGAAATTGTGCATTTCTTGTCATGTGTGATGGACTGTGTGTATTTTTCTCTTTCTCCGAGTTTATTCATTTTGTGTACAGCTATTCTTAATACAGGCAGTTCTCAGCCATGTGTGGTGAGCTTGTACCCACAGAGGAGCAGAACAGACAGAGGTGGTTTTGAATATTATTAGGTGTTTTCAGTGATGTAGAATTAGGATGGTGTGCAGGGAAGGTTTCTCCAACAACTTAAGCGATTATTAGACTCATGAAACAAACGTGAAGGGCCTGAACCTTGCTCGTGCTGTGTGCCCAGAAGGGCCTGTACAAACACAGTGATTGCAAGGTGAAGTACAAATTTGAACGTGTCCTGCTCAATGTGATGTTTTGATCTTGCTTGTGGCACTTAGGCAAGCTGATGTTCTCAGGCTGCAGTTGTGGAAAGACAGAGCATTCTCTGGAGCTACACAAGTTACCCAAGGAAGTCTTCTCTTTTCTGGCCTACAAATTCTGAGCAGTGCCGCTCAACAGACAGGGCTTCACTGGCGTGGAGAGGATTCTAGGTGGCCAAGGAGTAGAACACTGTGACATGCCAGCCCCAAGGCCTGTCAGTGGCACTAGGATAGATTCCCTCCATATAATCATTGCTGGCACTAAGTTTTATGGGAACCTGTGGTGTTTTAGTACGAACTAATTATTACTTTAGGAAAATTGAGGCAGTCAATGTTGATGAATGCAACACTTATTGTACAATGTGGGTTGCATGTATTAAGTTACTCTGTTTGTTGCCTCTGCCTTCTAGTTGAGTATTACTCTTTCTTAGAAGGGCAGAAAGGTATCACCAAAATTGTACCTCCTGTCTTTGTTTTAGACTCTTCTCTAGCTAGGAAGGTCGAGAGGTATGTTCGGTTTAATGTGGAGCTCAGTAAATTGTTCTGTCACTGGCAGGATTGCCTTTGCTAACCTCTACCCAACAGTCTAGACAAAACTGATAATGTTTACCTGCAGAAGTATCTTTAGCCTCATCTTGTTAATCTTTATTATGTTGTGATCTTATTCCCTCAAGTCTTTTGGAAACTTTTAAATAACTAATTTCTGCAGTTATTTTACAGTGTGTTATTATTGTAGTGTAATTCCCCTCTCCAGTGACTAGAATTCAGAAATGAGTATTTACGGAGTAGGTGGAAGAAGTTAGACTTCTCTGCTTTGATAATCCTGTTGCCACCACAGGCGTAGGCATTATTTTGCCTTTTACTGATGATGATGTCTGATTTGCCTTAACCTCTACACAGTAATTGCTGTAGTGATAAAAACCTTCCTTGAGTAGTTTGAAGTCCAAAACCGCCAGTCTTTGGTCTTGCATGGAGCTTAACAGTTAAGCCACAACCAGTTAAGCTCAAGACCTCAAGCAGAGGCAAGTCGCACAGTGACAGCAGAGGAGTAAATTTTCCTTCAGGCATTTAATTTGATTATTTCGTGAGTTGTGCTGAAAAGCAGAGAAATGAGGGCGTGGTCTTGCAGCATTCTCTGTTAGCCTGTCTTTGCTAGCACAGTGTGGGATGTGGGACTTCCCAGAAGTCTTATAATTCAACTTCTGCAGGTAAGTCATATTTTTGGGTGCCTCTCCTCTCTTCCGCTGCCTGTTTTTTGCTTCACTCTGGAGTGTGAGGAAGGGGGGTGGGGCTTGGTGTAACTTCAGCTGCCAGATTGTCAGGCAGCTGGCACCTTTGTGCTGCCTCCATGCTGCGTAAACTGCAGGCATGAGGTTGTGGACTGAGTTTTCAATGTCTCGGTCCCTGCTGCGCTTATGTGGACGAGGGCAGGAGATGTCTCTCAGAACTTGTGGTAGATATTAGTCTTTGGGTTGTCAAGATCTGCCACTGTGGAGATCTAAAAGCCCCACTGCTGAGGCTTGTCCTACAAAGGCACAGAGTCATTGTAGGCTGGTGGGAAGGCTTGCCTACAAAGAAACCTGTTGTGTATGCGCATAAGCTTCCTTCTGAAATAAAGATGTTACTGAGCCAATGCCAAATTTCTTATGTAGCTTTGTATACTTGCTCCGAAGTGGGGTTTTTGAGTGTTCTGGTTTGGGTTTTTTTGAATGGGGAGTGTTTCAGCACATGTGTCTCAAGGGTCAATGGCCTGAGGAAATGCGAGCAGCTATGTCTTATGCTGCAGTTAATGAGGACAAAGGAGATCCATTCCTTTCCAAGGGGGTGAATCCAAACAGCCATCTATCTGGGCATGATTTATCCAGTGTGGCTTTGAGGTGCAGTCAGTGGGGAAAGAAGTGTCTCTAGAAGGGCCATCTTACCAGTCTTACGGAGAAGTAAATTACTCTGGAAGTACCTGGAGCAGGCTAATTGCTTTGTTAACCAGCTTAATTAATGAATGAGGTGTAATCGCTTCATGGCTGGGACTTTGGGAATGAAGAACAGCCCTGGGGAAAGAGGAACTGGAATGACATGTATCCTCACAATTTCTTTTCGGTGAAATACATTCAGACTGTGATTTCTTGGACTGAAGTCAAGTATGCCAGCAGAAGATGTGGCCCTTAGGGTATGAGTTCTTAGGGACTGTGTTTTATGTGGATTTATGTTATTTGCTTGGGGCTTTTGAGTTTTACACTAATTTAAAAAAATAAAATTGGGAGCAGGTGTTGTATGTTTTGTATCATAGCAGGAGACAAGAATGCCAGTAACTCTTTCTTCCCCTGCTAGATATGGTCAAGTGATAAGGTGTCCAAACTTACCCTCGTTGGAACCTGTTATACAAAAGGGCACTGTCGCTTCACTCCCCTTCAAACCCTTTAAAATTTCACTCATGTTCTGCAACATCTACTAATGCTGATGTTACTAAGGTGCTGTTGTTGCAGCCTATCAAGCCAGTTAGTGGTGATCTCTTCACCCATGTGTCTTTGCAAGGCTCTGTCTCCTTCAGGTGGTCAACTTTCTGGATGTGTGAGAATGATCTTGATCAGAGCCTTGTGTGCTGGGACCAAGGACACAGAGGGTTCCCAGGTTTTGTGGGCTTGGGAAGGGTTGTATGTATGACAGTCAATCCTTTATATGAATAGTGACAAAAATATGTGAAAAGAAGAATGTTTAGCTTCTCAATTGAGTGTTATAGTGGGAAAGTAGAAAGCTCAAATGAGGATTGTATTGCATGGCGGTCCGTGTGCTGCCTGCCATTGTGTTGGTAGTGGTGTGGTGAATTGCTGTCACTTTTGAGTTTCCCATTAAATCATGTGAGATCTGAACAGGCTAGCACTCACCTTAGTTTTCCTTTTTTTTTTTTTTTTTTTTTTTCACCTTCCTCACAGAGCAATTTATCAAGACATTGCCAGAATACCACGTGGTTGATCCAGCAAGAGTAGATGCAGGCGGGCATTTTCTTTCTTTTAATTTGCACCATCACATCTCAAACACAAGGAAGAAAAGAGATCTCAGCAAAAAGGAAAATGTGGTGTATTACAAAATTAACCATGAGGAGAAGGATCTGTTTTTTAATTTGACTCTCCATGTGGGATTTCTTTCCCCTAACTACGTAGTAGAAAGGAGACGTGGCAACCACACTAGTGCGAAGATTGCAACTCGCTCAGGAGTTCCTTGCCACTTCATTGGCACGGTGTTGCAGCCAGATTCTGGGAGGGGGACAGCAGCAATCAGCACTTGCAATGGTCTGGTAAGTGATGTGACCTTTACTGGGGTTCTGGGCTAGTTTTGGTGTCATTGGAACTGAGCTAGAGCAATGGTAAATGAATATGTCTGGTAAGAGACTGGATGACCCACTCTGATACCTTGCTGACATAATGCTTTGAAAGAATCAGTTTAATACTATGGATGTAATTGGAATTTTCAGAAGAGAGAATCAGAAGGTGAAATGTGATTTGCTTTTCGCTAGATTTTTTTCTGGTGGTCTGGACTGATGTTCAGTCAAGCTCGGTCATTCATATGGCTTGAACCTATCCAAATATCCATTCATTGCTTTGATGCCGTTACCAGTTGGAGTGCCTTTGTTATGTATCTGGATGTGAGCTTCTGTGTTAGTTTCCTCTAAAAGAAGGGTAGCTCCTGTGCACTGAAACTGCTCTGCAAGTCAAACCAGCTGATGGTAGGTTGGGAAAACTGGGAGATTTGCTTCAGAACTGTGCTGCAAGTGGTAGGGTAGATGCAACTTTAGCCAGAGCTTTAAATTCCAAACACAACCACTTCTAGGCACCCCTCATTCAAAAGAGCACTTCTCAGGCTGAAGCTTTTGAAGTCTTACATTTCCCAGTAGCCCATGGTTCAGTCTGAGACAAGGAGGTGGAAACCTTATTTTTACTGTGCTTTGTTTTTTAGCATTGCCGTAGCTCAGGTTTCTAGTTCCAGAGGATAAGGCTGAACCTGTCTTTTCAGAGGGGGGAAGATGAGACAAGCTGCCTGAATGTGAAGGGGATGCTGTAGGGAGCTGTGTAAAATGGCACACATAATCAGTGAGAGGCAAAGCACAAAGGGTTCGTGGAGTGTGCAGGCAGAGGTGATAAAGTGTGTGCACTATGCACGTGCTCTAGCGCCTTGATGCTTGAGTGACAAATTCTAGTATTTGAAAGTGCATAGAGCAGTGCACTGATGCCTTTTGTATCAGAAAAATACTGTTGTGGTTTGGTTCCACGCCCCTCCCCCCCAACCTGAAACTTTGAAAATATAGAATCATAAATTAATTCAGATTGAAAGCAACCTCTGGGAAAAAACATGAGGCTTTTGATGTGATGATTTTTGAAGTTCATAAGTCACTGCTCTGAAGAGGCTGAAGTAAGAGTTGAGTCCGAATCTCTTAATTCCTCTGAGTGCCACAAGCTGGGAAAAAGTGTTTTAGTTTGACTTTCCCCTGAAAGTTTTCCAAAAGATCCAGTGTCATATGAAAACATTTATTAATTAATATTTTTGCCAGCATTGAGAAGGGCGGTCTGGTTTTGAGGATAAAAACCTGACATTTCTGGAACTGTGGTGGTTTGCTGCTTCCCAAGCTAATGGTAAATTATTTCCGTCCTGGAAATCTCCAGTTTCTTGCTCTTCAGCACCACGTCTGTTTCTGGGGTTTTTTTCCTTTTTTTTTTTTTTTTTTTCTTCCCTTCCTGTGATGTGTTATGTTTCTCCATTGAAGAGTATTTTTCTTTTTGTTCTTATGAGGGAGCGAAAGAGAACTGAGAATAAGTAAACACTATGGAATTAGAGCAAATTATTTGGGATACTAAAAACCTGTCCCATGAGGAGAAATTGTAAGCTTGTTTACTGTAGGAGATTAATTCTAAACTACTTGATTAAAAGAGTTACATGAAATAATGCATTGCACAGGGTGAGTTGATAAGGATCCTTGGAGCTGAGATGGTCTGGAGAGGAAGATTACAAAACAATGTGGTTGAAAGGTGCCAGCTTCCCAGAATATGCTTTGGCAGCAGTGGCTGCTGCTTGGGTCCTCACCTGTGGCGGCCTTGGTCAGGACCGTACCCAAAGTATGTGCTTTGGCAAATGGATCCCAATAAAACTTAGCTCCTCAGCCCACCACTGTGAGCTGGCAGAGTGCTGATGTTCTCAAGCCTCATAACCGAAGAACCAATAGCTTAGCCTTCAAATATGGGGAACAGGAATATTAATGATCTTCCTTTTCTGACGTTGTTTTGGCTTGGCAGGTAAAGTATGCTATGAAATGATGAACATAGTGTGCTTTTTTTTGTTGAGATGGTCTTTAGAAAGCTAAATGACGCACCAATTGAACATGATAATGAGTGACAGGTAAGTGTGTGATCCCTGAACGGCTTACTTTTGGCTTTCTTGATGATAGGAGCTAGTCAGAAGATTTATAATACTGGAAAATACGGATTTGATTAAATAAATATGTTTTACTGGAATATCCCTTTTGTTGACATTTTTCATGGGAAATGGTTGAAATGTTATTTTGTAATTTTGTCCAAGTGAATTCCTTAAGAATATGTAATCTTTTGCACACCCCCCCCTCCCCCCCCCAAAAAAAAATGACTTGAAGTAGGGCAAAATAAAATCCTAAAGATGCCTGTGGGAGGGGAATCCTAGTTTTAGTCCTGTTTCTGGAATGACTTCCTCTCATGTGGGATCTCTTCGGTTCATATTTGAAAGTTCCCAAATTTCCAGAATAATAGCAGCGTATAAGAAGAAAACAAAGATGTGTGGTGTAGATTTGTGTTCTGTCATAAAGATCGCTCACACACAGCACTGAAAGTATAGTAAAGCTAAAAATGGATTTTTAATCTCCCTTGTGTTTTTACTTTGATTTTGCTTCCATTAGCATTACATGGGCATTGCTCATGTAGCAAAGATATAGCACTTACTATTCATTTTTATTTGTGACACTCTTCAGAATCAAATGTCTTCTTTATAAATCAAGCTGGTGGAGCTGAGATGTGGCTTTCGGGGGACATCTGTTTGACTAAATCATATTGACAAATGATTGAAAAAGAAAAGTGACACTTTCAAAATGTGGGAAACAGTTTTTTGCCATTGGTGCTTCTCCAGGTTGACAGTATGTTGCTTTTTCAGCTGGTATATTATAATAGGTTGGAAATGCAGCATTTCTTTAGTTGTTTGGAAAACAAAGTAAGCTGGTGTCTTACAAATGTCATTTTCCTATGTATCTGTATCTTCCCAAAATGGCCTGCATAACACAGCAACAAATTTGAGATATAAGAAGGTGGGGGGTGGGGCAGGCAGTCATTGTGTAACATTGTTCTTTTTTAAAAATGTAAATATGTCTCTATTTTCAGAAATCTATTTGTAAACAGATGGCGAAGTTCATGATCAGATTTGGGCAAAACTGGACAAGAGGATAAAGAGGAAAAATTAGCAGAGATCTGGAGGAACTAAGTTGTAATTGCCAAATCCATTTATTTTTTCTAACGCCTGGTGATATCCTTGTTTCATTTTTGTGCTGAAGAGGTCATGACCTTCTTAAAAGGTTGAAGAACATGATGCTGTAAGCTCTGTCTCCTCTGGGTCAGTTGTCTAGTTAAGTCTTTTGCACTTCTGGGTCTTGTAGAATAATACATGAGACTGTGTTAACATGGGAAGAGTGGGGTAGACCTCACTGTTTATTTGGGTCACAGCTGGAGGAGGAAACCCCAGAGAGGAATTCACTACTGGAATACCAGAAATGAATCAAACTGTGGTGCTTGGAAAGAGAGCAGATATAAAATCTGTTAGGTACAGAAAAGTTTCCAAGAAGTACAGGAAGTACTTCCAAAGTAAAGGGAGAAAATAGTTTTATTTGGATTTATCTGGGCAGGCTAATTAGGGCATACTTCTAATAATGCTTTATGTTTTCACAGTGCCTTTCTGCAGAAGATAATAGTGAACTTTTCCAAATACTAATGGCTTAATTCTCAGTTGTTTGTTAGTCCTGAGATCCCTTGTGTCCCCTCAGTAGGGCTGGGAGGGAGCAAAGCTACTGAAGTTGAATTAATACCCTTGGTTTATGCACTGAGTCTTATAGAACTGGGAAGTGAATTTTTCTCTGATAGTCTATCCTCTTCATTAGGAACAAGGCCCTCTTTTATTCATCAGTAACACGGGTGTTTGTAGTATTTTTAGATGACAGAGCATCATTAAGACATGGACCTGTTGGAGCGAGCTCAGTGGAGAGCCACAAAGATGGTCAGAGGGCTGGGGCACATCCCATAGGAGGACAGGCTGAGACAGCTGGAGTTGTTCAGCCTGGAGAAGAGCAGGCTCCAGGGAGACCTTATAGCAGCCTTCCAGTACCTAAAGGGGGCCTGCAGGAGAGATGGGGAGGCACTCTTTATCAGGGAGAGTACTGACAGGATGAGGGGTAATGGTTTTAAGCTGAAAGAGGGTAGATTTAGATTAGATATTAGGAAGAAATGTTTTACTGTGAGGGTGGTGAGACACTGGAACAGGTTGCCCAGAGAAGCTGTGGATGCCCCATCCCTGGAGGTGTTCAAGGCCAGGCTGGATGAGGCTTTGAGCAACCTGGTCTAGTGGAAGGTGTCCCTGCCTATGGCAGGGGGGTTGGAACTTGATGATCTTTCAGGTCCCTTCCAACCCAAACCATTCTATGATTTTGTGATTAAGACTGTTTTCTTGATGCTTGTTTACAGTATAGAGCTGTTAGTGGACAGTTACTTCTGGTAATACTTCTAACTTCAAAGGCTCTACAAGCATTAGCGCAGAAATGGCAGAAGAATGGAAGGACATGGGTATGGAAGTTGAGAATGATCTGTACATATGTACCTGGAAAGCTCTGGTCCATACTGGGCCTTGCTAGCACTGTAGACAGGTAGTGCTTTGGCTGTCTCTGGCTGGTCTCTGCCTGGTCAGAGGCTGGTCTCTGCCTGGTCAGAGGCTTGCCTCTGACCTGATGGGCATCAGCATTTAGAAGAAGTGCTGTCATCATCTGCTTCCCGGGTAATAGTAATGCAGTACAAAGTCATGAAGCACTGTTAGTTTATTCATTCTCCCTCCCAAAATCCAGCTAGTGAACAACACTACTGTTTCTTAGCAGGGATGGACACACACACCAGATCTGGTGGCTGCTCCATATCCTGGTGATCTGTAGAAAACTGCGTTAAGTCTGCTGCCTGTGCCCAGGATTTTGAAAGGTTTCCCCCACCTCAGTTCTTCCCTCTGTGCCTGGCCACAGCCAGGGCAGACCCCTGTGACCGTTTAACAGGTGACTGTATGACCGTTTCTTTTCATATGGCAGCTAGTGGGAGATGCTCCAGGTGGAATCTGTCTGGGCAGATCTTTATCTACCCTGATGCATGTGGCAAGCTTCTCACAGAGAAGCAGAATGGTGGATGAATTCTGCTCGAATGTCACCAGTCTCCTTATTGCAGGATATCACCATTATGTGAAACCTAAGAATGAGCTCTGGTGCAGCCTCACCTGTATTCTTAATCTGGTCCACTGAATGTAGCATAAAATCCACCAGTGGCATCTTATCTGTTGCAGACTTGCTTCAGTTTTGGGGAATTCAGCATGATCTCTGTTCTCCTGCTACATGCCAAGAAGCATTTCTAGTTAGTGTGAAATGGGTTTTCCATGCTGACCTGCATGTTATCATCTTATGATCTGTCCCAGGCTGGACAGTTCTGTTCAGGTACCCTGACAGTACTTCAGTGGTAGTGTGCCTGTGAAAGTGGTGTAATGCTGCTGTTTAGACTTGTCTCTCCCATGGGTATGGAAAGCCTGCATCAGGATGTCTGACTATGCTGTGTTTTCACTGAATCATAGAATGGCCTGGGTTGAAAAGGACCTTGAAGATCATCTAGTTTCACCCCCCCCTGCTGTGGGCAGGGTTGCCAACCACTAGAGCAGGCTGCCCAGGGCCCCATCCAGCCTGGTCTTGAATGCCTCCAGGGATGGGGCATCCACAGCTTCTCTGGGCAACCTGTTCCAGTGCCTCACCACCCTCTGCATGAAACACTTCCTCCTAATATCTAGCCTAAATCTCCCCTCTCTTAGTTTAAAACCATACCCCTCATCCTGTCACTATCAACCCCTGTAAACAGTCACTCCACCTTGTGTTTACAGACTCCCTTCAAGAACTGGAAGGCCGCAATGAGGTCTTCCCGGAGCCTTCTCTACTCCAAGCTGAACAAGCCCAGTTCCCTCAACCTTTCCTCACAGGAGAGGTGCTCCAGCCCTCTGATGATCTTTGTGGCCCTCCTCTGCACCCGCTCCAAGAGCTCCACGTCCTTCCTGTGCTGGGGACCCCAGGCCTGGACACAGTACTCCAGATGGGGCCTCACAAGAGCCGAGTAGAGGGGCACAATCACCTCCCTCTCCCTGCTGGCCACCCCTTTTTTAATGCAGCCCAGGACATAGTCGGCCTTCCGGGCTGCAAGTGCACACTGCTGGCTCATGTCCAGCTTAAAGGAATCTTTACTTTAAAACAGTTTTATAATATTTTGTTCTGAAGTAATGGAAGAATAAAATGCATTTCTAAGCATATAATAGGGATTTTTATCTGCTTCTACATCTCCCAGTTTATGGGGTTGGTTGGTCGTTAACAATTTGTTTGTTAATCTGTTGTTAAAGGCAGTTACCAGAGCTCTGCAAAGCTACTATTGTACACAATTCACTCCCATAGCCCAGAAAAATGGCCGTGTCTTTCCATTCCCTTGTGGCATGCCTGCAACCAACAGATTTGTTTCTCTTCAAATGCAAGTGGGTTTTGATTATGCTAAGTGGGTAAGTAGGTGACAGTGCAGAAATACACTTAAGGAAAGGGTAGATGTAACCTTTTCTTCAGTTGCACTTGTGACCACCTGAAGCTAGATTCAGCACTGATCTCTGACATGGAATGGTACAGTCCCAGAACATGTTTGGACACACAATGCTGTTTTGGTGGCTGTTATTTTAAGAAATTAATTGGAGTATATTCCTCCTGTGCTACCTCAGATAAATTAATTCCATTCTGGGAACAAATGTACTGGGAGACACATCCACAAGTTCTTCTTCAGGGGTCTCATCCTCTTCATTTATCCCTCCTTGCTTCCTCTAAGAAAGTCTCTCACTTCTTTGCCATTCCCCTGCCATATAGTACTTGGTGGGTCCTGGTGGTGGTTGGAAGTATGGCGGATGGACGTATCTGCCAGTTGTGTCTTATTTAGATGTCAGTGACCTCTCCACAGCAGCCTCTTTTCATTTGTCCAGCTAGTGATAATCTGCTGGAACCGAAGTGCAGGAATAATATGTTTGGAGAACGCCAGGCATGAAAGCAAGCTGCCAACCTTTTCCTTGGGGATGGGAATTGCTCCATGGCTGGATGTAATGGAGCTTCTAAAGTCTAAATGGTGTGATTTGGCTTGTTCTGGCACGTGTAAAGAATGAGAGACCTGCTAAGTAACTCTGTTGTGTATCTGCTGTAAGTTTCTTCTCTTAGGCAGTAGTATGGAAAATGCCTAAGTAGAAGAACTTTCACTGAAAGTAAATACAGTGTTCTCTGTGCATCTGTTCTATGTTGTGCTTGGTTTGCCTGTATTCACCATATCATAATAAATACCTAGATATTCTTCTTGTTTGGCTAGTGTTGTGGTTATGTTGTCTGGTTTTGGTTTTTTGTTTTGTTTTGTTTTTTCTTTAAGATGACCCAAAGATAGGATGTATAGTGGTATCTTTTTTGTTTTGTTGTGTGTTTGTTTGTTTGTTTCCCAACAGATTCATAATTCAAAATTTGACTAGTATTTGTTGCAATACTTTAACATCCATCCCTTTTCTTTGTGTTTGAACTTCAACTGTCCATCTGCCAGCTCCCTTCCCCCAGTCTTTTGTCTGCAAAAATACTCTAATTGACAGGTCAAACAAATCTCATCAGTGATCTCAATACATGAGAATCTGACTGTGTCTGTGGCTCCTGGTCTTGGCCTTGTCACCTTTGAGCAATATGAAGTTGTTAGCTCAGAAGCTGGGTATGGCTGGAGTTTTTCTAACGTAGCTATGTTTCAGTGGAGCAGTCATTGATGGGGTAGGTTAAAATAAGGATTAGTCAATATGAACTGATTTGAATGGAGTACTCAGTATTAAAATGCTCCTTTAAGATAACTATTTTTTGAGAATATGAAAGAGAGACTCTTTTTTAATATTGTTCTCTTGCTTAAATCTGTATCTACTTATCTGCTAATTACTTAAGAATATTGTTAGTGTACAGAGCTGTCAATTATCTTTCCAGTTTTCATGAGTCTTTTTAACGCATCTTCTATGTATGTATGTGTGTGGTCATTTTTATAAAAAGTGTCTCATTTACTAACAGAAAACTGTGGGATTGTGACTACAGTCTAAGGTTCAGAACCCAGAAGTAAAAAATATACATAACATTTATTTTGTCTTGATTCTTAATAATGTGAGGCTTGTAAGATGGTCTCTTCTTTGCTTCTTCTAGTATCTTTGGAAATTGTTGGCCAAATTCAGCCCAGTCTGAAAGAGAATGGAGGTATCAAAGCCATTAAGTTCTTATTAATTTTACAGGTAAATACGGGAACTTTTTATCAGTGAAATGATGGATGAACATGTGCAGGTTAACTACAGGCTCAGCGTAACTCTAAGTTGTTACTGAGCAGGGTGCATTGCTACCCCTGGCCCAGCTGATGGTGAAGAGTACTGGAGGATTCTGGAGAAACTGGAGAAAGAAAGTGGCTTTAAGTAAGGAAATGCAGCACATGTGAGGAAAAAAACCAAACTGTGGGGAAACAAGGTTTTGATAGTTCTGCTGTTCGTAGAACTTTTTTTTTTTTCTTTAATCCATTTTCATGATACCAAAATAAAGGGTCCAGCTTGGAAGTAAACAGAATTGTTTGCACTTGTTGCCATATTAACAACGTACTGTACCTGCTGCCCATCATAGCACATGCTTTGTATGTAGCAATCAATAATGAGCAGAAGAGGGGAGAAGAACTGAAGCTTTCCTGCCTACCCAGTCAGTGGTGCATGTGATGTGACATTAATAGGGACAAATCTTGCCAATTGCATGCCTTATTTTCTAGCTGTTCAAAAAAAAGAAAATTACCAAGAAAAGCTTATCTTGCTTCTGTTCTGAACAGACAAACATTGTCAGGATGTTAGGTGGTGAACAGCAGTGGGTGATGTAAACAACAGACACAAATAAATAGTCTGTGTCTACTGCTTGCCCTTAGAGGATACATTAGATGGGCTAGTGGTACTTCTACAACAGCTGTGTAAGCCTGGCTTCTGGCACCGGCTGAAAACCAGCAGCCTGAAGATCAGGTCCTGCCTCTTCAGTTCTCTTTGTCTGTCAGAGAGGAGCAGCTGCAGTCTCTAAGCAGCGTCAGCATCAGAGCATGGTTATATATGCACATATATTAGGCACAGACACACATACAGATCTGTATGCATATATGTAGCACTGTCATTGCAGGACAGTTACACTGCAGCTAAAGCTCTTGCTTCTCCATGCTGTGTGCTGAGAAGGTTTCTGTGCTGTTTTATGTATTGGGTATTACTAAGCCATGAACAATTTTTTTTTCCAGAAACTGGTGCTTAACAATGGACTTCCCAACCCACTTGTAAATTGCAACAGAAGTTAAGTATTTATTAATTTAGGCTGGGATATCTATGTGCTTTATATACACACTGGCTCCGGGGCATGCTCTGGAGAAAGACTAATCTGAAATTGCAAGCTTTAAAAATAAGTAAGTGGTAATAAAAAAAGCTGATTGTCTTGGCTAAACAGTGCCTATGTTTAAACACATCCATTGTGTGTTCTAATTCTCATGGCAAACAGCAAGTCCCTACTAAGCTTAGACTTGTTGATGCATGGAAATCCCAAGGGTAGATCTAAATCCATTGGGGTTATAGCAGACAGTACAGGCTCATGCAGAACTGTTTTTGATTTGGGGTTTTGTCTTACTCAAATTCTACTCTTTCAATTTTTAAATGTATATATTTAAAACAAAGATGATTCTAAATGCTCAGTCCAAACTTTAATATCTGTTTATTTGGATGCAATGTTAACTCTTATCTGTTTCCTTACCTAGAACAGTCATGGACCAAATCAGGTCAAAATTGTGAGAATGGAGACTGTGGATAGGGTGAATGTCTGTTTTATCTAGCATTCTCTGTCCAAGAATGACTAAGTAAATATCTAGGGAAGAGTATGAATAGGGCAGTAGGACATCTCACATTTGTTCATCCTTGCTTTTATTTTCAACTTGGATAAAATTTCTTGATATGGGTATGTTTTCTTTGTTCAGAATCTATGGATGGATTAGTTTTTCACCTACTTTCGTGATCACCCCTGAGTCACTTGTTGCTAGAAACATGAATCCTTGCTATGATTTTTAACACTTAAAAACAGATTTAGATTTATCTTCTTTTGGTGTTTTTCAGTAGCCTTTTATCAGCTTTATTTGATGCTTCCTGAAGCTATTGTCTTGGTGGAGACAATGAACAGTTAAACACTGAGCACAGTGTTTGAGATGGTTTACTCAGTGTATTCTTCATTATTTTTTTGTTTCTTGGTAATTCCAAACACTTGACACAGCATTTTTGGACAGCTGTTGAGATGGACTTGTTATGTAGTTCCAAATTTTATTTCCGTGAAAATGACAGCTCCGGTTCCTATTTCTGCATAGTAGCAGGTAAGTCGGAGCCCATGATTTTAGTATACAAAGGCTGGTATTATTTCTCTGCTGCCTTTTCAGTTTCACCATGCCATGCTTTATCAATTTTCATAAATTTACAGTGAATTACATCTTCCTTACTCTTGTCCAGCTGCTCAGGCAAGCTTTCTGAAGTTCATCAGTCATCCTTTGTCCTTAATCTCAAAAATAACTTCTTATAGCTGTGTTATATTCTGTATGACAGACTCTAAACTGATTTTTAGTTCAAAATGGAAACACAGCGAAAGTTGCCATGAAGAAAAAATTATTCATGTTCTTTTGCAACATTGTTAACATGGCCGTAGCTCTGGAGCTTAATGGAACTTAATAGTTCAAGCAAATGTTTTTCTTAATTTTGGGTACCTGTGGGTTTTACCTTCATTTTCTATTCCCTTAAATTTTCTCTACGTTTGAGTTTATTAAATAGATAAATCAAAATCTAGTCAGGTCCACTGGCTTTATGATTAGATCAGATCAAGCAAATAGTGGATTAGGTATTGGGGGACAAAACATGTTTGTTTTTGGCAATAAAACAATTGCTAAGTAATTTATTTTCTTTTTGCAGAAACTACTCTGTTAAGAATTAACATGCTTCTGTGTTAGCAAGAGAAATATAAACTATGTATTAATATAAATCTCCTTGGTGGATACTTAAGGAACTGGAATGATACTGTACGTAGTATTTCACCCTTACTGAAGTCCATTACACTTCAGTTCGTGTGTACCGCTTGAGAAAAATATCTCTGCCAAAACGTATACTGTGAATAATTACTTTTAGAAACTTCAGATCAACTACATTTAATTTGGATAATTTTATTGCTAAACAAAACATTTTCCCCCATCCCCCTTTTTCTGACATGCCCACATAGTATGATTTTGACTGGAACTTTAATTGGATCCAAAACTAAATTTTTGTTTAGCATTTTGCCTCTCATTATATAATTTTGGGAGTCAACAGAGTAAGAAGTAAAAGCAAGTAAAAGGAAAAACAACATTTTGTTCTTGCAAATATAGTAACTATATTGGGGTGGGGGAATAATGAAAATTAACATACAAGCTGGTAAGATAACTGAAAAAACTTGGTTCATAAGCAAAAAAAAGTCTTAAAGAAAAGCTTGTTAAAGGTGCACAAGGGTGCACTTTTTCGAACACTTCAGAACCAGGAAGCCTTCCTAAGATTCTGTGAACAAGTGTGTGATTGAGAATAAAATAAGTGGTTGAAGGAGAAAAGGCCGTAGCAGAGAAGCTACTTTATTTAATAAAAAACAAAAAAATCACTTAGATGAGGTGCTTTTCAAAATAAACTAATATAAAATTACTGAATCACTGTGTGATATAATCTGTCATTTAAATTGACCTTAGAAACTGGGTAAATATGTGGGCAATGAGAGCTCTTGGATGGTAGAGTAGTAAATGGATCAAATGAGCAATTGATGGAGGAAAGTTCCAGCAAAGTGATGAGAAAGCAGTCTTTGAGAAGTCCCTAACTGGAAGATTGCCAGAACATCTGGAGCTCAGTGACAGTGTTCGTTGATCCTTGTCCTGTTCTTACAGCCTTTTTGTAAGAACCTGCTCTTGTCTGCTGCCAGATGAAGGCTACTGGGTTGAAAGGATCTTTATTGTAATCGACTCTGTCCATTCCTGTGTTCTTATGGCATAGGGTATGTAAGGGGTTTTCACAAACATGCAGTATTTTTATTATATTTATTTGTTAATATAGATGCCCTTCTCTTGAAAGTTGTGCATTGTATAAAAAATAAGAATTGGCTGCTGTTGCTGCCATGAGATTTGAGGTTTTCTTTTAAAAAATAAGTTCTTTCTGGCTTAATTTCCCATATGAAATCTGGATCTTTTTTGTTGCTCTGTGTCCTCAAAGGGCCTCATTAGCTCTTATCTGTCTTAAACAGTCTTGGCCATGTCTGTAGATGACACCAGAACATTTGAACTGCATTCCCTCACATTTTACAGCATCTGGTGTCTGTTTTCCTTATAACTCATAACCAAAGGGAGAAACTGTATTTCTTCCCTTGACAGGTTTTTGCATCATGTCAGTTCAGAGTGGCTCAGTGCTTCCTGACAGTTTTGATGTATATAAAACTGTATTATTTATTTAAATTATTTATATAATCTAGTTGAATTAGAGCCTGGTAGCAGCCTCTTGTCAGAAAATGGCAGGAGCACCTTTTTTGCATCAAAATGCAAAGAGGAAGCTACTCTGTTTCTTCAAAGTAGGACCTCAGTCCCAAGAGCCAGAAAAAAAGTGATAAATTAGAATAGTCCAGGTTTTTCCTTACACAAAGAAATCCATGTTTCTTATTTTATTGCTATCTAAGCTACAGGGACAACATGCCACTTGCTTATCCGATTAAGTGTCCCCTTTCAAGTGAGGAAATGAATTTCACTTGGATTTGGAGGAGTTCAAAAGTCTGAAAGTAGGAGCAATTCTGGAGAGAGGTGCCAAGGAGAGTTATAAAGCTAAATGACCATTACTGCTCCTGTGTGAGGCAATCCAAATCTAAAGAGGGAATGAAACCTGAGAACATAAATTAGCTACAACTAACCGCAAAGCCTGTGCTTGCAGTAATAATTGCTGTCTTCCAGGAAAAGGGGTAACTGTGTATTGAAACAGAGACTAAATATGCAACGCCGGATCATCAGCTACACTGATTTACCCTGGTGAGGTTTTAGGCCATCAAATTTGTTTTGTAGCGTTGCCCTGAATTGCTCTGGTCATTAGAAAGGAATATGATCTCCAACGCAGTTGTGTTGCCTTTTTTTGCCGTTTTCTTGTAATTAGGACATGTCTTCTGCTGGCAAGATAGCAGAGTGGCTTTTGCCGTAGTCTCTTCATCTTACAGCTGTGAATGTTGCTTTATACTGGACTTTTTATAGTTAAATTGATTATCATAATGCTTCTCAAGAAATGTGTTCTGTAAAGAGCTTGAATGACAAACAGATATTTTAAAATATAAACCAGCCAAGTTTGTTATGTCAAGCTTCTTTATGGAGACCAAAGCTAGCCAAACTGAGTTGTGTTTTTCATCCTTTGACAAGTGTTCTGTGTTTCCCTGTTACTGAGAATTTCTGTGCAGTCCCATCTAACACTTGCATGGGAAGTCATTATTCATCTAGACACTACAGCATGAAGACTCAAGATGAAGAACACAGACATGCAGTGACGTACAAAGCCTGTAAATGGATAAGTCTTGGGGGAGTTGAAAGTCCAAATCGGAAAAACACGAGACATATTAGCTTACATTTTCAAAGTAGATGAATTTCTGTGAAGCATAGGAATTTGTGAATTGTCAGTCTGTTCCTGACTCTTAACCCTCACACAGGCTATTTCTGTGACTGAGCAAGTCACTTGAGTCCCATTTCTATCTAAGTCAGGAGATCAGACTGATGTGATTTAAAAACAAAACAAAACCAAGTAAACATAACAGAAAACCTCCACAACCACCCAAAAAACCTCTAACCCCCAATCAGTGTGCTCAAGGCCTTTCTTTTTTCTTTTTTTAACCTGATTGCAAGACAAGGTCTCTTTAGGTGTTTAACCTGATCATGGCAGTAGATTGAACTGTTTATCTGTGTTAGATCTGTAGCAATGACTTTGTCCACTGTAGAATTAAATAGGGACACTGATTTATATACTTCCATGATACGTCTACCATTGGTGACGCACCACTGTGTTACTGACCGAGAGGAGTTGTGTTAGGCATTTGGGAACTGCCTTTCATCCTTTCTGCCCACCTGGCTGGATACACCTAAGCAGGCTAATGATAAATATGTGTCAAACTGCATATGTATGAGTCTGTGTGTAGCATTTACTCTCCAGTATTTGGTACAGATCAAGTGTAATGATAGCTCTGCCTTTCAGACCACTGTGTTATTTGGGGTTACAGGTTGCAGGTCAGTGGTACCTGGCTTTCTTCTGTCTTGTGTCAAGACCTGAGCCACGCTCAGTTCTGCTTTAGGCACTGCAATGCTTCCTGTCCATTGATTAGACAGGTAGCTGAGCTTGGCTGACTCAGCTCATCTGAGTTGCTCATTGCTCTCCTGGATGCAATATCAGACTGATTGCAAAATAGTTGCCCAGTTTGTCTAATTGGCAGTGGTAAATAGGAACCTGAATGCAACCGCTAGGGATGAGGAGGTAGTAACTGGTGATTGCAGAGGTTTTCTGACTGTGGCAGGGTGTGAACAGGTAGCAGACACCTCCTGGTGTGCTAGAAGCCTGCTTGCAGGGCTAGTGGCAGCATGACGAGACAGGTGTACTACAGGTCCTGGACCAGAGAGTAAGAACTTTCATTCTGCAGTACTAGAGAAAGAAGCTGTTAAAACTGTAAATACCACAGGAAAGATTTTAAGTAAATCTATGGAATGGCAATTCATAAATTGGGAGAATATTGAGATGAAATTATTGCAAGAAGTAAGACTGTTCACATAGTCCCTTGATTCTCTATCCTGGGGCTGCTTTTGATTAAAATTTTCATTGATACTCATGGGACAAGAATAAGGAACATGTGATGAACTTTGCTCATGATGCAAAGCTGAAAAGTATCATCAGTCCAGAGAAGGATTGGTATGTTGAATTGCTAAAACAGATTAATACTAAACTTGAAGTTGGGGAAAATTAAAGTATCATAGCCTGGAGTATAAGGTCATAAATTTAGCAAATAATATGAATTTTGGCTTTTAAAAGCTCATCTGTTGGAAGTATAAGGCCAAGACTTGAATGTACTTGCTTTTACTTGAAGATTTTTTATAGTTTATTACTAGCAGGATGTTATGTTTGGAAAAAAAAAGAAAAAAGATCCTAGAATTGAATAGACATCAGAAAAATTTGGGAAAATGTGGCTAAAGGTTCACTTAGAATAGAGTGGGCATTTTTCATCACTCGGTTTTAAAAAGGCAGGGAAGGAACTAGTGGGAAGTGTTATGTCTTATTTTACTGTTCTCCACATGTCTGCATTTGTCAGTTTAGGGGAATAGGATGGGGGGTAGGAGATAGTGGTCTGAGCCAGTCCTGCTCTTCTTATGTGAGATTTAGGTTGTGTGATAGAGAACTGACAATTGTATCTGTTGTTTTAAGGCTTCCCTTCACATCCAGTTTCCAGCTGTCTGAGTACTGTTTCGGGTGCTCAGACCAGAGTGGTTTGTGAGGATTCACAGGCTCTTCATGGAATAAGCAGGCTGACATTCTTGGGAAGACCTAGAAAACTAAGAAAAAGTAAATAAGCTTTGTAAGTGGAGCACAAGAGATTAGGTAACTGTGGGGGATGATTTAGGCATACTTGGACCTATCTGACGGTGGTATTTCAAGACGTTAAGGCATGCCCTTTTAGCACTGCCCTGAAATCTGATTGATAAACATCTTATCTCCTTCACAAGTGGCCTTCTTACTTCAACCTTATCTTTCTTTTAAGGATATAAAGGCTAAAGTGAAGGTAATTCTCCAGGGCACAGTATGCCTGTATTTGGAATGAGTCCAGATAGTGCAGCTGATGTAAATAATTTAAACCAGCACCTTTCCCAAATATAACTCTCCCAAATACCCAAAAGACTTATGAACCAAGTGAGATAACTACCATGATATAAATTAGCACACTTGTGTATAATGCAGGAAGACAAAAGGACAGAAGTAGTCCAGGAGAGAGAAAAATTTAAGAAAAGCCAAAAAAAATTTTAAAAAGGACTGATTGCAGATAAAATATCTTGGCAGCCATAAAGTTCAGTTGTCTGGGATATGTTAAATACAGAAGCTGAGGCAGTGCTATGTGTATACATCTAAAGGACAGCGAGCACAGCAATATTCCTGTAGGGCTTGTGTCAGGGAGTGGTTTCTTCACAGTGGTATGCATCAGGAGCCTCCACTCACTCGGGACTTTATTTGGGAATGCAGATATTTATGGAGACTGCAGCAGAACTTTAGAAACTGATGAAGACCTTTTAAAAGAACAGCAAAATACCTGAAACGTGCCCTGCTTTTTAGGGGTGTTGTAGCATAATTCTCTGTTACTTTCAGTCTTGTGCAGAAAGGTGTGGATGCCACAGCATTGCAGCTGTGGAGTCTGGTATAGTATTAACCTCTTTGCTGGTGGTTTTGGCAGAAAACATTGTTCTGGGCGAAAAGTATATTTGCCAATAGATTGTTTCAGGTTGTCCCATCTGCCTTCCCATCTGGGGCATTTCTGTTCCCTAGTATTAAGTGTTTTTCTACTGATCACTATTGATATACAGCAAGAGAAACTTAAATGGATCCTGGAAACGGGGTTTGCATGAGGACTCTGCACTCTGGACCAGATCAAATGTCATACTGTCCTCATCAGACTTTTCACCAACCTCTTTTTTACTAAGGATAGGTTACTGATGTGTCTAGCTCAGAAAAAGAGGAGAGCGCATCTCAGTACATTGGCATGTGAAGGGTGCAGTGCTCACAACAGCAAGTACTTTGGCATTTGATGTAGTGAAAGGGAGGAGGCAAGCATGAGTTCCAGACAGGGCTTAGGAGGTTTTTATAACCTCTTTCTTTGTCCTGTTCTGAGATGAACTTCCCTGTGCAAATACATTTCATACCTGTCTGCTGTAGATGGTGAACCCTGGGGAGCAGTGATTGTGTGGGATGCTCTGCCATGCTTGGCCAGGCACAGCCTGATGGAAGCAAAGTCTGTGATCATCAGCCTTCTGGCTTTCTCTTCAGCAAAGAGTGCTATGGTGTGTTTATGTGGTATGAGAAGTGTTTGGTTGTAGGAGGCGGCTGATTGAGGGTGGAGGTCTCGTACACTGAGGGAGTGATGATGGGGGGGGGGGAATGAGTTACTCTAAATACAGCCTCTGACTTTTCTAATTAGATAGGCTCCAATTACTGCCTGCCATCTTTTGTTGGTGTCTCCCAGAGCCATATCCGTGCTTGCCAGCAAGAGCAGAGTAACCTCAGAGTGACTATAGGTGGTACCCAGAATTCCCTGAAGCTCACTAACCTTTTGTCCAAGAGGCTTAATAGTACTACAGTTTCTAATACTGTCACGTGTTTTATGGTGTTGGGTTTCATGGAGGATTCAAATTCACTGCTTTCTATTGCTGAAGTAAGATAACATCTCTTACATTGGTTTGATACATGATCATAGTGCACTGGAGTTGCAGAGAGAGAAGCCTGGGCATCCTGTACTTGCATGCTACATTCTGCAACGTAAGAGCCAGATTAACTGTTTAGAGAATTATTGTATGAAGAGTTTACCAGGGCTGGAAAGGCTTTCGGCATCACCTTTCACTTTAAGAAGTTACTGGGCAAGTATGTGAGGCAGCAAACTGTTTACTTTCTGGCTTGGATTCTTTTCTATATAGACTTGGAGTGGTTTTAGTCAGACAGCAGACATGGTGCTTACTGTGTAGTCTCTGCTTTTTTTATCTCTGAAAGGCTGATTAGTACTCCAAAGACTGCAGTAAGAAGAGAGAGAGGTGAACTTGATGCTGATGACAAGAAATTATAATTGTTTGGCTCTGCGAAAGTGTTGGACAACATCACAGAAAACACTTTGGTAGTGCTTCCAGATCTGTCTTGTACAGAGGCTGAGACAAAGACCATGTCTGGTTTTCTGTATTACTGTAACATCGAAGAATGAAACATGCTGTCTTTATCTTCTGCAGCAGTGTAAACTTAATGGCTGACTTGTAACACAGTTCTTCATGTTGTGGTATGTGTTATTAGAGCAAAGATTTACGCAGAGGGACAGTTTCATGCTGTGGCTACAGTAGGAAAAGAGCGGTAGTCCTAGATAATATACTGTTTTGTTTCTGACTCAACTGTGCCAGATTCTTTGATCTGTAAAATGGGTAGAACTGCTCCCACTAGAGCAGAGAAGAGGTGCTGGAGTCAGGGCTGGGCATGGAGGCGTGACAGGTACAGCTGGGCAGCAGGGTGAGCAGGTGTAGTGGGTGCCCATTCCTCTGGGGACGTTGCTGCGTTTTCTCTAACACCTCTGTGGGAAGAAGCCAGTGGTGAGTCTTGTCAGTCTCTGGCAAGTTTTCTGACTCCCACAAACTGCCAGCTGGCTCCTGCCAGTCAGCCCAGTTGTTGCCTGTCCAATACAGTTGTGAAATACCAATAAAAGGCAGTGTTTAAATGCAAAGTATGTGGTTTTGCAAATGAATTTACTCTGACAAGGGCTAGTTAAGCAGTAATAGAGCAACAGTTTAGCAGAGTATCGCCAGGGGGGTTTGGAGTATGAGAAAAACAGGGATTTTTGTCATAAGCAAACCAACATTTTCTGAGCCATAAAATCTTGTAAGAATATTTGCAAAAGTGAGTCACAGCTAAGGGCCAAATTCTGCTCTTGTTGCATAGGGTAAACACGAAAGTGTGATGTTGAATGTTTTCATATGCTCAGAGCAACTTTACATCTTTGGCTGTATGTTGATACAGATTTTCTTGTGTATAATGAAGCAAGAATGTAGTGCTTCTAGATAATTTTTCCACTTTTTTAGTATTATTAGACAACACAGCTGTCACACAAGGGCAGAGTCTACGATCTGACTAAGTGTTTTACTGAAGAGTGTCACTTCAGCATTTCCAATGTAGCTCAGGTTACTGGTGTGTTCTTGTCAAGAACTGTAAACAGGAACTTGATGATCTTTAAGATCCTTTCCAACCCAAACCATTCTATGATTCTATGATTCTATGAAATAGTGTTGGTATCTAGTTGGCACTATTTAATATAGTTCAGTACCATTAGAAACTGATGTTGGTGCTTAGTAGAAAGTTTGAAGCTAACTACTTGTCTGTGTAACTATTAATGATAGAAGCAAGGCTACAGGAAGGTTTCCAAACCCGTGAGAGAGATCAGGAAGAGTGTCTCATATCTCTTTAAGGAACTAGAAGAGACAGGCAGGAGAAGCCAGGGATAGGATGGAGCAGAAAGTGGGACATTTGGGAATAGTATCCTGATGCTGTGAGCAGGAGTGGGGAGTGCAGATTACCAGTGAAGGGTTGTACCTGTGAGTGCTGGAAGTCTGCTTACTCCAGTTTAGACTGTTTTGTATTGCCGTGGTTCACGAGGTGTATGCAGCTGTAGAAACTGGATGTCTGACATGAGAGTGCAAGACCAGCACACTCCCCACTTCTGTTATCAGAGCAGGGAGTTTGCTTGTTTAATTACTGCATCCTACCCAGAACATGGAGCTTGCATCCACAATGGTTGGGGTGTTGTTTTTTTGTTTTGCTTTGTTTTGTTTTTAATCTAATATATATCATTCAGTTTAAGGTAGAAAACAATCTCTTTGTGCACAGAAAACTATAGCAGGCTACAGCTGATATTTATTAAAATAACAAATCCATAAGAAAGGCAGCAGGCAGTTGGGAAGAATCCGCTTGGGAGTCTAGTCAAAGTTAATTTTCAAGCAGTTTGTTTTATTTGTAGGCTGTTCCTGCAAGGATGATAATGCGTTTAAGCTTACTGGGGAAAATTGCAAGTTCATCTCTTTAGGACTGGGCTGACTTGAGCCTTATTTGAAGCTCACAGGATATTCTCCTGGGCTGCCACATGTGCCTGCCCTAAAAACACTATGTGCATGTCACTTCAGAAACAAAAGGCATTGAATAGTAATGAAGCCGGGACAGGTTTAAATGGTTTGGATCATTGATTTTCAGGAGCTGGTGTGTGCCTTTGCAAAGAAAGATAAATGCTGCCTTGGATTTGCCAAAATACAAAGACTAGAGAGATGGGTAAAGTAATGGTGGTTGCTGTGCCTCAGCGTTTCTGAGGAAACATAAGGTAGCCTGCTGATGTGAGCAAATCAGCACTGGCAGATGAAGGAATGATGAGGTTGTAGTAAGTATAGCTTGCATAAGTAGAAGTCTAACTGTACAGGCAGCTGAAGACAGAAGGACCATGGAGAAAAATATGAAATTTGATACTGCTTACTGTTTGATGGTAGGTAGCAAAATGTAATTTTGAAGTGTATACTTTTTCTTGTCATTTGGTGTGGCAGTTCTGAAAAAAGAAAGCAATACTAGCCTGGTACCTACTTTATAGCAAAGCTTTTCTGTGCTGAAAGAACCCTGGATATTGGTGAAAGTAGAGCAAATGTATCTCTCAGAGCAGAGTTGGCAGAAATTTAAGCAGGCCCCTGCAGCAAAATGTAGATGGCAGGGTCAGGAGAGAGTTCAAAATCCAGTTGTGTGTCTCCTGGGATTGTGTTAACCCATTTAACTGCAGAGGTCTGTTAAGAGCTAGTTCAGCCATTCTAAGGGAACACCAAGGGTCTCAGAGTTGCTACTTTGGAGACTACAGCCTTGTTTCCTGAGGCTTAATTTCATAGAATCACAGAATCACAGAATCA
>NW_010140062.1:1280-3085 GCF_000699245.1 Pterocles gutturalis | reverse complement strand
AGTTAACTCTGTCTCAGCTGAACCCAGGAGTTTGAGCAGGTCCTGGTGAAAATGACACATTTCTGGTGGGGAGAACCACCTGCTGCAGAGAAATGGATGTGCCATGGGCTGCACCACCCCAAGAGTATCCCCTGAGCAGCAGCATTGCTAGGAGTACCACCAGAGCCCTCTCGCCTTCTCCCTGTCCTCATCCCAGCACGCATCCGTGCTGGCACAAGGACATGGCCACGGGCCACACAGTACCAAATGCTCCCCACTAAATGCCAGAAAGCAACATGCAACATTCCAAATCCTCAGGCCACCTGCCAGGCATCTTTGTACCTTCAATAATTTGGCCGGTTTTCCCCAAGGTACTGACTGTCCCTCTTCTCTCCATATGTGACATACTTGGAAAACAGAGACTGGAGCGAGCAGCAGAGATGCAGGTAGGTTATTTTTGGTACTGGGGGATGGCAATACACCCATTTCTGTGGGAAGAGATGACAATGAACTTCAGCAAGCTGGGCAGCATGTTTTGAGACAAGAGCAATATCCCTCTTTAGATACAGAGAGGGAGATGTTTATAACATGAGTGAACCCCACACACAGAAGCATGATGGAAGCAAAAAAAGTTGCAGGGGGTCCAAGCAAGGTGCGAATTGGGCGCCAGCTCATCCCCGATCACCTTCCAGCATCAAATCATGTGCTGCAGATGGGAAGAACATGAGCCATGAGGAAGGATGCAATGGATCAGGGTGAAGCAAGATAATTTACTACCTTATAAACAGCTGGGAAAGGCCTTTTGCAAGACAAAGACTTAAGCAGTAAGATAGCTGCTGATAAGATATCATGTCAAATTGCTCTACGGCAGCATCATCAGTGATGAGAGATTCAAAAGTCTCTTTGCACATCTAAATAAACAGCAGCAGAAAATCCATATTAGAGCTGGGCCTGTTTTGTGGTATCCATGGCTAACAGTTTTATAGTATAAACAACTCCCCTATTACCCAATAAAACTTTCTCCAAGAGTCACCAAAGAGCCAGCCCCACCAAGCAAGGACTAAGCTTTAGAAGCTGCGTGCCTGCAGGCTACAAAGTCCATTAACCCGTGCATCTACTATGGGGAAGGGTTTTCCCCAAATCCTTACAATTTGCAAGGTATATTCTTGTCTTTTTCCTAAACTTGTAATCCCTTCTTTATTGTCTTTTTTTTCTTCTTTTGCCATCCAGGTCAGAAGGACCCAAAGTGCAGCCAGGTACCTTGCACTTGATCTGACCACCACATCACGTGCTTCCTCAAACCTTTCAATGCCTTTCCAAGCCTTGCTTTGTCTGCGGGCCTGTCACTGGGCTCATCTAAAAGATGCTCATCAGCGAATCCTGCATTTTGCTTCCCCTAACATGTCATTGTGAGGCACAAAGCCAGTTTTGGAAGCCTCTGCCTTCAGTGCCATGGGCTGGCATTGGTTGCTGTGTTGAAGCTTGCTGGGCAGGGGCAGAACTCAGCGACTGGCTGACTGATCTACAAGCTTACAGTTAAATTACAGAGGGTGCTCTTAAAAAGCTGTCATCTTAATATCTGACTAAAATATATACAACTGTTTGATTTGCATTTTGCTGAACTTACAGGAACTATTTTTGCATCCCAGATTAAGACAGAATCATAGAATCATTAAGGTTGGACAAGACCTCAAGGATCATCAAGTCCAACCGTCAACCCAACCCCACCCAACCCACTAACCCATGTCCCTAAGCACCACATCTACATGTTTCTTAACCCCCTCCAGGGATGGTGACTCCACCACTTCCCTGGGCAGCCTGTTCCA
>NW_010140062.1:0-1249 GCF_000699245.1 Pterocles gutturalis | reverse complement strand
GGCCTGAGCACTCTTGCCGTGAAATTTTTTCTAAAATTAAATAATAACATTAAAATAAAAGATGAAGCAAGAGGGCGTGACTAGCTCCTGTCAGGAGGCTGAAGCAATAACCACCAGGTTAAAAAGAGTAAAGAGACGAGCTGACATTTCTGGGGAGCAGGCTGCATCCCATCCACAAAGTGGAAAATAAAACTGACACTGGCCCGTGTGAGGGCCCAAGCAAAGATACCTATGGCCTACACTTGTAATTGCTGTTGTGAAAATCATTGCAGGACTGCAAGATTGATGCCACACAGAGAAAGCAGAGCATAAACACAGACTAAAAGACGCCAAGGCAGTGAAAGAAAAGGAAGATCCTTGTAGAAACCCCAAATCTAACACCCTTTGCCTACAGAGCACTGATTAAAAAGTTGTGGATGAGAGCGTCACCCTCTAGCCTGCTTTTCAGATGGAGCCGAGCGAGTTGGCCAAGAACAGACGCTGGAAATTAGGAGCATTACCCGAGCCTCCCTTGACACCACCCACAGCAGCATATCCCCAGTGGGGATCTTGAGCAAGCAGTCAGCAGCAAGCAGCCAGGGGATGCTTGGAATAACAGGGGTGTCCTGTTAGCTGGGACCCTCAAAATGCCTGCAGGAGGGAGGGACACCGCAGGTCCAAGACAGACCATGTTCCCAGCTCAGGGGAAACACTATCCTCTGTCTGGCACACCCAGAAGGGCTGAGCTCCAGCCTGCGAGCACTGGGGTGGCCAAGGTCAGCTCTGCTGCCATCTTAGCTGGGGCTGGAGACCATGTGTAACCCCCCTTGGTCATCCACACAACCAGCTCTGCGGAGACAACTAATGACAACGAGATCTGGTTGGCACGCCACCCCTGCTGGCTTGATGTAACTGTGGAACATCTAATTGTGGCTCTCACTTGGGCATTGTGAATGAAGCCAACACTGTACTCAGAAGTGAAGCCACCTGCAAAGCAGCAGCCTGTGCAGTGCTCAATAGCCATTGGAGACACTACCTGACATCAGCAGATGGAGATCAAGTCAGGAACTAGGCAAAAAAAAAACCCCTTTCCTCCCAACTGTGCAGTTGGTGGTACCACAGCCCTACAAACAGAGGAGATGGGACCTTCCAGAGCCCCGACCTGGAAGCCTCTACTGCAAAACTACTACTCTACTACTGTCAGTCGTGAGATCAGCTGCTCGGAGACGTCCCAGCTCCCAACAGACCGACTGATCGCGAGCAAAGAGGG
>NW_010140061.1:0-3013 GCF_000699245.1 Pterocles gutturalis | reverse complement strand
CCTTCGAGGCGGCAGAGGAAGGGAGACGGGGGAAGTACCCCTGGTGTTTTGTCTTTGGGGTTTGGTCTGTTTTCTGAAGGAGAATGACAGGTCGGGGTCTGTGGAAATAACATTTCTAGCTGTTGTGAACACACGCGACGGGCTAACACAGGCTGTGGGCTGGGCACCCGCCGGCTCCTTCCTGCCGGCCCTGCTGCAAATCAAACGCACAAGCCCAAAACGCCCCGCAGAAGGCAATTACGAACGAAACCAACAGAAACTCTGAATGTAATTCAGTTAAGAGGACAATATGCCACAGAACTTCAGTGTAGCAAATGGGACTTCACGGCTTCCAGTGATCAGAAACTGTTTGTTGCAACGTAGTTTGTTTTCCCCATGCAGACACTACAAGACTTAGAAGGATAACTGAGGGAAAATGCTGTTTGGCACTGATTTCTCCTGAAATGTAAAGGATTCTTTCCACTTCTGTTGATACCTTCTGGCTGTCTCTCTTATAAAATGGGGTATAATGCCAAAATGCTGCGAGAGTGCTTTGAAAATGATCTTTAGCTGTGTTCTCAGCTTCCCCCCCCCCCTCTTTTTTTTTCATCAGCTCCCCCCCCCCCTTTTTTTTTTCCCCAGATGAATAACATACTTCCATTTTCGGCAGGGAATCTGTTTCTATAGCAACAGGGACAAAGGCAACAGCCAAAACAGGAGCATAATGCTTGCGGATTTGTGTGGTGAAACCTGCAGGCTCTGCATGATGTATTCCAACAGTCCCAACTGACTTTATATGCCAAACAACACCTAAAACTCATCCTGATTAGTTTAAAAGATATAGCCTAAAAAGTCTACAGGAAAATAAACTTTCTTTAAAAGCATCAATGAATTACTTGATTTGAGTGAAGAAGTCTGTGAAAGCAACGATACCCTTCAGCAAAGGCAATTAACACTGGGCTGTGTTGCTGCTTTTGATGCTGAAGGGTATGAGATTATACAGCACGCCTTGGTTTACCAATTGCTTACACTCATTTATTAGGAACAGTTTTTCTAATTTAATTTTCTTGATACCTATGCAAGATGTGTAGTCTGAGATATGAAGCACAGAGGAATTTTTAGCGAGTTGTGTTCCAGAACAGCTGTAGCCTGGAAGCCTTGTCCTTAAGTGGCACTTGGGCTGGGCCATACAAAATAGATCAAAATTGTTGCATCTGTATTTATAACCAATACAAGTATCAGTTATTCAGAGGCAGAAGACCTTTGCAGGCACTAATAAGGTGAGCAAAATGTGACCTGAAGCTCAATAACTAACTAATTGCAAGAATCTGAAGAGAGTTGCGGCTGGCAGGATGCTAAAGTTTCTGTAGGTGGTTTGTCTGGAAAGATGGGATTTCTTGGGGGCAGCTTGAAATCTATGAATTGCTGATGCAATGTAGGGGAGGGGAGGTCTTCAGAAAAAAACCTCTTGGGCCACCCAGGACTATTTACTCTGGATATGTGTGTTTTCAGAAGAGTCTTTATAGTTGCATAAACAATGACTGTGTATTTCTGGCATCTGTGCAGAGGTATTTCATCCATAATAATTCATAGGTAGAAGTGTAGGGATTTTATTTGTTCATTAACTAATTTGCTTGGCTAGCTGCTCAGGAAAAAAAACAACCAAAACATTTGGTAATTGCACAGGTGTATTTCTTTATGTATGAAAGGAGGTCAGAACCATCACTGAAATAATTCTGCTGAATTGACACACTGCCTATTTACCTGGATTTCTGCACCTTTAAGAATGACACTGTATATGTTCATATTCCACTATTTAAATAATTTATATTTGCTTTCTCAAAGAAGAAGCAGGAGGTAATTGTCATAATGTTTGTGTGTTTCTTTCAGAACTATATCTACCCTAAAGGAACACCATTAGGCTTCTTTTCCCTTAACTCTGTTTATAAAAACCATGCATTTTTTTTTTTAAACACAAGACTTTGGATTTCCATTTTTTTTTTAGATTATGGTAGTGATTATGAATAACTCCCATAACAAACATGTAAGCATGTGACACAGAAGGAAATACTGTAGTGGTAAGGAAATTGGACACTGGGTTACGATGCTCTTCACTTCTCTTTGGGCTTTTAACTGTGAAGCATGATCCATGGTAACTGAATCCTCTGTCACGCTGGATTTTATAGCATGGCAAGGACAGGCAGTTGCTTTTAAACATAATCTGAGCGAAGACTCTGTCCATGCAAGACAAAGTTACGCAGTTGTTTTTTAAAACTCACAGCAGCCAGCGATGGGGACTGTAGTTTCTCTGCACGAGGGCATTTGCCTTTTCCACCCCTGCCCTGCCCAGCAATCATGGACACTGAGTACTAAAGCTCTGCCGGGGGAAACACAGGTTTCAGCATGAAACGTCACTGTCACCACATTCAAAATAGATTTAAAGGAATTATTTTTGATGGTAACTGCCTCAGAGTGTAGGGCTGTGGCTGTCTCTGTTTTCCAGCACAGACTGGTCTACAGGTAGAAATTCTGTTTGCGACCTGGGCCCATACGGTATGTCTGACCTTCTCTGGGATATTCTATGCTCAAGGAAGTGAAAATGAAAATCCTGGGTTTGGAGATGTGTTTTGATCAGATGTGTAGCAGGTGGCTGCCCTGACCTCCACCATCACCACCACCCGGTGATGAACTTGCTGTAACCAACGCGCTACACGGGAGCCTGGGGTTTCACCGATGGCTGCACTTGTCATGTCCGCTCAGTCTCCATCAGCTGGGGGCCAGAGCCCAGGCAGGACAAGAGCAGGGATTTCTTTATGCTCACTGAAGCTTTCTGTGGAAAATTCTAAGTTAATCCTCTTTTTCATTTTTTTCTTTCCTAGCTCCAAGCCTGCCTCGATGCTGTCTTTCCAAACCAGCATTAGGTGACATCGGCAGAACCACTCTGGAGCCTGCGCTTGGCAACAGCAAAGCAAGGAAATAAACCGGTTCCTCTGCAGCTGGAAGGCCCTGCGATTCCATCTCACCGCCCGGCGTC
>NW_010140060.1:351-22849 GCF_000699245.1 Pterocles gutturalis | reverse complement strand
CGCGTCGCCTCAGGGGCTGAGGTACAGGGGCCGAGGCAGCCACGGGTGTCTGACAGCCGCCGTAATTAAAGCCTTACAAACTCCGGGCCGCCTGCGCGGGTACTAACACAGCGATGAAAAACTCCGCCAGGAACGCCTGAAAACGCAGGGACTGATCTTTATTCCAGACAATCTCGCTTTCCTTCCAGTGTAATTCCCGCTCCCCCTTTCCCTCGCGGTAGCTGGGAGATTTGGACGCTTCCCTGAGCTGTATGAATGCGAAGCGCTGCAAGGAGCCATCTGTAAACCCTGACTTCAGTTGAAGAAAATTAGTTTTACAGGTGGAAAAGCAGGGTCAGCTTAGTTTCTCTGCCCTGTGAAAGATTAGAATACGTCTATATAAGCTGTTACTAACTCCTGGTATTGCTTTCAGAAGCTGAAGAAATAATGATAAATTTGACTGGAGACCCCTTGGCTGAATTATTTTCCACTTGCAAAGGTAATGCTGTTCAAAATGAACCAATTTCTTAAATCTTTTTAGAGAAATGAACAACACCAAGGATCCTGTATTGTCAAATTTTGAAACAAAGATTTAATTTTTTGCATCATGAAATCAGCTTTTTGTCATAGGAAAGAGTCAAAATCCAAACAATACATCTTAGTCCCCTTGAAGAAAAAATTTCCACTTGAGTTTTTCCAACTAGCATTGACCCTGCAGATTGACTGGCACTGCAGTTAAAGATCTGTTTGAGATCTGGTTTTACTGAATGCATAACCCCAGCACTATTCAGATATCCAGACATTTTTTCCCCCACTTCAGAGGGTTTTGGTTTTTTTTTAGCCTATGATCCAAGTCACTAACAAGACATTACCAAGTACAGATAGGAAAGGAATACCTCAGAGGTTAGCAATAGATTTCTGCATACTCGCCCCCTTTTAGACCACCATTTTACACACAGCAGTTACTACTCAATCAGAAGAGCTGGCAGCACAGCTAGTTGTGGTTTGAGAACTGGGCCATCCAGAGATCGTCGGCCTTGTAATCTCAGCTCTTAAAAGGCTGAAACACGATCTCAGTCCCTAGGCTCGATGATGGATGAAGACACCTTGACAGCAATGTAGGAGAGGAAGGAAGTACGGTGATATCACGGGCTAAATATTGCAACTCTCCCCAGCATGAAAGCAGCCTCACAGGTTGATCTGAGACACCAAAAATTATTCAGAGTCGTCTTCCAGGGCTGCAGAGGGAGGCGGCGGTGCACAGGAAACTTCTCCCAAGGACCGGTAGATGGAGTGCTGTGGTACCGAAGATCTCCACACAGCCTGGAAACAGGACTTCTGCAACGGTGGGTAGCATCTCCCACATGCTGCCATGACTTTATTTGCAATATTATTTCAACACAATGCCTGTGGATACTCTAGAATCCGCAGTTAGAAACTTTTAATTAAAGCTTTGGAAAAAAAAAAAAAAAAAGTGTGCTTTTCCCCCCTCTGTAAGACACTGACTTTAAGCCTTTAAATCCATGTATTAAAAAGCCTTAAAGATCGGACCCATCATGAAATACATATAAAAGTCCCACTGACTAATCTAAAAAGACTTGAGAAGTGCTGTTGTAAATAAATCCATGCCTAAATGGGATCTAAATTTGTTTTTTAGAATTTAAGTATGCACTGCTTGAAAGACCAAGCCACAAATTTGTTATAAACAGTATCACCACTCAGAAAAATATGGCTTTCTCCTACCCTTTTCACACACACGAGTGTGCACTCATACACACAGCAGTTTCACGTCAGGACTACTGTTAGTATCAACTATGCTGCTATTTATAAAAGTTTGGTGTTTTTTTTACTCTGTGTGAACACTTCTAAAGGAGTGTTTTTTATGATTAAGAATATTATCAGGGTTCACGTGAAGTCTGAATTACAGTTGGTGTTTCCCCTTTTAAGCTGGTTGAAAGCAGGATTATCTATGAAAACTGTAATTAGAAAACATTTGTAATAGGCTAGCAGAAACAGCTGCCTTTCAAAACATGGATCAAACTAGTTTCACTGTTGCCTCAGGAGTCAAGAATAAAGTAAAAGTGGGGAACAATCCTTGATCCTTTGTTCAGTACCATGTTCAAAAAAGATTGTTTGGCTAAAATGTAAAAAGCTTACTTGCTGCAAGACATTTCTGTTAGAACAGGCCTCCCCTGCCCCCCTTATTTTTTAAATAATGTACCAGACTCTCAAGATCCATGTCAACAACTTGATGCATGACAGCCACATCAGGTTTCTCATATGCTTAGGTCATTAGCTAGCAAGGACATTGCCAAGTTACTAGTTTTGAAATAGGCTATTTTTAAATTGTTTTTAAGCTTCTGGAAGCTTGGTAGAGGAATCTGTTCCTTCATTAAACTAATTTTTATTTAACCCTCACATATGCATGTTAGTGTCCAGACAGTATATAGGCATTTATGCATAGCTCCTATACACAATCCTAAGCAATGGGATATCTGATTTGCCATACTTATTTACATTTCTTCTCTGATTCAGAATTCAAGACAAATCAGCTTCAATATACCTAAATTTTGTTGAAATGCCTTTAACTTCAACCTGCACAGTTAAAACAATACCTGCGTGTATGCATTTATGATCTGTAGCACCTGTCTGCTGAGCTTCATCTCTCCTTATTTGCTCCTCAATAAAAGCTCTCTTGAGCAGACAGGAGGTGACACATCAGCATCACAAAGCAGGACGTTTCCTCAAAATTCCTAGTTTTCCCCCCAAGGCAGCTCTGCTGTGCACAAATCATTTCTGTGCTTTGCAGGACCACAGTCAGTTCCTCAGCATGTTCTTCCCCCACTGACCCAGCATCCCTTGAAGTAACCTAGAAATATCTACTTGGTTTCAGTGGACCTCACATTCAGTTCTGAGTGGCAGAATTATCTGATCTTATCGTATCATCTTTTCACCTGACAACTATAATTATGCTTAGTAGAACTGTTACAGGTGTTTCTAGACTCAGTTGCCTTAGGGAAGAAACACTTCCTTTCTGTCAGTAAAGGCCACTGGTATGTATTTTTGTTCCTCTATAGCACAGTCCAGTTTTATCTACTCTTACCCAGTTCTTGATTACCGCAATGTTTACAGTGCTGATTTATGTAACCCAATTGTCCATTTTATCGATACAGTCTACTTCAGATAATATCTTTGAGGTCATCTTCTTCCCCTTTTCTAAAAAGTGCAACTGTGTTGCCATAATTTTTTTATCTCCCCTGGTTCCTCCAGCCCTACCACAATCCCATGAAATTCAAAATCTGACTCCTCTCTTGATTTTAATTTACTGGTTAATCTGAAATTTTTGGCACAACCAGAAGCATATGTGAGTTCAGACCATTGTGAGGTTCCCATTTGAATTCCTGGAATTTTCAAGCTGTTTTAACAAGTCTTTGAATTCCTGTCATCCCCTTTAGATTTTCCTCTCCTAGTTCATAGTTCACCACATAAATATGCCACACAACTATGCTTTCCAAAAGTATCCACCTTTGCACTGCTGCGCAAAATGACTCAGGGCAGACAAAAAGGAAAAAAAAGAATCAGCTCATGCCTGCAGCAAGGGGATCTCACTGTTCTGAGGAAAAGAAAACCAAAGTCATATGGAACTGCAGATAGCTGTCACTGTTAAAGCAGTAAATATGCAAACTCTTGCACTCCTTTTGGATCAGGCCTTGATACTTCAGAAAATTCTGTGTGTATGATCCAATCACACAGCAAAGTCTTTCTTCCGAGTGCCTATTTGTACGGTCTTCAATACTCTCTGACTCTTCAATAACACCACTGGTAAAGAGAGGAAAAAGCCAGCACTGTAACTGAAGCGCACAACCAAGAATCAGGAGACATAGCATCTCTTTCTAGACTAACCTCATGTTGACAGGTAACTCACACGGCCAAATTCATGTTAGACAGTATCACGGTCTGTGAATAGCCCTTTTCTCACCAGTGGGTCTCAGGGCTTGGGTGGTACTCAAAACACAAAGAGGTCTCAAAATTCTGTTTGTAACCCCTTTGGTTTTTGGTTTCTCCAGTTGGAAAAGAGAGATAACCTTACTTGCAAGGTTTAATTCACTGACAGTTTAAAATACACTGAAAGATTCAGATAGACAGCAATGAGAAGTATAAAGTATTGTCAGAGATAAATACTTTTAAGGCTGCTTTGTTATTGTTCTGGCTACCTGCCCACAGTGCTTCACACGCTATTTGATACCACCGGTAAGAGAAATATTTGATTTACTAGATTTGTAAGCTCTATTTGATTAAAAAAATGGGGGGGGGGAAGTGAAGTTCTTGGTTGAGCCAGTATTTAACACCCTGTCCAGAAAGCACTCTTCTGGTCCCTTTCAGGTGGGCTGTCATGACACTCAATAGTCTTAAGAACAGGGAAAAAGAGTCAGGTGAGGACAGGAAGTATGCTCTCCCATTCAAAAGGATGACCTTAGTCACTGTGTCTGGACTCAGCCTCCCTCTTTCCTGCTGTAAGAAATCTCTTCCTCTCAGGAGAGGAAAATTCTGCCATTTGGTCGTACCGAGCACGTAGTTGATACAGACTTGAACTGAGAAGGCCACACAGTGCAACACCCCCTTGCCACCCTGGGTCTAGAAGCAGTGTGGCCACATTTGCAGGGGGCTGTGGCTGAGAGAAGGAGCTCTGCCTCCTGCATTTCATTCTCCTGCACTCCCAGTTCAAGGATTAGTGCAGGCTGAACCCCATAAAAATAATCTGCACCTGCTTGCATGGAAATGCCTCAGGTCAGGAGTATTTTGCAAACAAATACACTCATTCACAGCCAGGCTCTCCATCCAAAGCCCTAATCAGAGGTGCAGTTTCACAATCAGTTTAAGTATGCCTAAGGCTGCACTGATGCTGAAAATTACCATCTCACACTCCTCCCTCAGGTCCTCCCCTGAGCCAGCACTGGCAAAGCCATGCACTGAGACCAGAGCAGTAAGCTGAGTGGTCTGAAAACTAATGTACCTGTAGGAGAGGGAGGGAAGGAGTAGTTACAGGGGCAGCATTCTTTTAAAACATTTGTAGGTGGATCTATACACAAGTATGTCCTAAGTCCTTGCTTCATGTGGCAATAGTGAAAGAAAAAGAAGGTAATACAAACTTATCACTCCTAGGAAAGACAGGATCTGACCCAAAGTGTCAAATAATGCAACGGCAATACTCCCAGCTAACACAATGTTAGCTTTTGACTTCACCAGTTGCTATGGCCCTGCCCTAAAAATAATTTAAATCCTGATACGATTATAAAGACCATTTCACAAACATTTTCCTCACCTTCTGCTTGGTAAGGAACAGAAACAGTACAGCAGAATTAGTGCACGCAAGTAGCAGTCATCACAGAAATTATAACACAAAATTAATATATAAAGTGAACAAACTTCCCGAAGACAAAAGAACTTAAACAGGCTTGCTTGTAATATGCGCCAAATGATGAATCTGCTTTTAAACAATCCACTACTTGGGAAAACAACCCACAAAATCAAGAAGAGTCTTGCAAAAGAGAAAGGACCACAGCTAATTTAATAAGTTGTTTTCTACAGATGATTTTCCTGTGCCTACTCTGACATCAGGATAAAAGTCTGACTGGTTTCAGGTAGACATTAGCTGTCCTGTCCTCAGATAATCTTTAAGAGCTGAGTGAGCAGGAATCAATGTACACAAATACAGCACATTTGAAAAATATTAAGTAAAGCTGGGAATAAGCTATTCTCTGATGGAGGTCTCAGACCTGATTAACAGAGAGAAAAGCTGGAGCAGATACTTTCCCAGGGAAATGTATACAACAGAACTATACCAGGCTTTTGTGACTTGGTCTTTAAAACTGGCCAAAAAGAGATTTAATTTCATTTACTTAAACAGATTACAAAAGGAAAATGTCTCACTATTCTACTCCTTTGTCAGATGTATTCCAGAACAGAGGATTACTGAAGTTTGGTCTTACAGTGTGTATACACGTGCTACCTCGCATCTGAAAGAGGAACTTTGTCAGTTTGCAAAACAAGGAGAAACACACTTTGGTCCAAGTTCTCTTTTTCTGTCAGCCTCTATTGGTAAAACAGCACAGTGGGTCAGGACATCAGGGAAAAGGTTTTAAGCACTGGTTTCCACTTCTCACTACATAACATAAAAAAAAAAAAATACCCTTTTGGTTTCTACTTGTTCATGCAGAAGCAAACAAATACAGCTTCTGTAAAAAGCACGACAGTACTGTAAGTACTACAGTATTACAAATGCGTTAGTAACAAAATCCTCCTAACTAGGGGCTGAACCCCTGTGCCAGCATGAACCCTGGCACGGAGCCTTCCAGACAGACTGTCTGTCTTGGGAGGAAGTTGGATTGAGTGGCTGCAACCTTACTGCAGCCAGAGCTACCAAGGGAAACCAGTGCTGCTCAGAAACCGGATGGTGCTAGCTGAAGAGGGCTGTGACGCCCAGGGGGCAATGACTCAATGCCGTCCACCAGCAGCCACTTCTGCCAGAGCTCTTCCGGATGCTTGCCGTGCCCCGCCTTCACCCACGCTCCTTTCCAGTCTGCATGGCATGGTACTGGAAACCTGATAACTGCGAGGTTTGCCCAGGCTAAGGTGGGCACTGTAGATGTACCTAACGTTGCTGTTTGCCTTCCTTTTGGATGGAGTCCTCCCTGCAATTCTCCATAGCTATGCAGAACACATTTTTAACCTCTCTCTCACCTTTGGCTCTTCTGCTTTGACATGTTTAGAGGCAACCCACTCCCTCCCGCTGCATCTAAAAGCATGCGGAGGATCTTAAAGTCTAGAGTAACTATTCCTGGGTTAAAGCAAAGTTAAAGCATCTTTTAGTTGGAAACGCAGTCTATTCCTAAAGGTTTATAGTGGACAGTGCTTTTGTCATTGTGTCTTTTTGGCTGTATTACTCTTATTTTGACTTCTGCAAGTACAATCTGGTTATTATGCCAGGGGTTTGCTGATTATACTAAATTTTGATTTTGCAGTTTTGAAGGGATTTCTAAGAAGAGAAAATCTCTGCTAAATGAAGAGATCACTGCAAAATTAGAACATCACTCAAATTTCCAGACAGACCTGGGATCTCATTGGTTAATAACACAGGCAAGACCGGATGCCTCACAGTGGTGAATTGCATCCAACGCTCTCTTTTGTATGATAACTGAGTAGTTTTCCAGAAGGGTTTATTGAAAAAACGTAATAATAGTGATGGGAGCTGTGATGATCAAGATAAGGAGTTCAAGCAGATCAAAATAAGCAGCTGAAGTGAAAGGCAGAGATACAGAAATCCCCTAACATAACTGAAAAACAGTATTGTTAAAAGAATGCAAAAAAAAGATAATTGCTTTAAAGCAAGACTCAAGGTCTATGTGCATTAATACACCTGTCTACGTGACAGATAACATTCTGCATCCAAATGTAGTGCAGCTGGCACCTACCTGCTGACCTTTGGAGATAAGAATTATCTCATAGATACATACAATTGTTCTATTTGCATATACAGTAATTACATGCACTTGTTTCCCTCTGGGCCTTCCAAGATAGTCATCTTGATGAGGGCTGTGATAAAATGTCAACAGTGCAGTTACAGGGTTGAAAGTCTGCTCTTTATTTAATCAGTACAGAGCAAGGACAATGTCTTATTACCCTGCCTCACTACGAGTTTGTTGCTGAGAGGTAGCTGCTGTGCTTTTATAGCTGGGCAAGGATGCATGCACAGCCAGTTACGTCAGGTTAAATTAGAGGCTATGAATGCAATCTTAGTTTACCTTGTGGTAACATGCTCCTGGGCACATACCTTTCACACTGATCCTAAATGCCCACAGCTGAAAAATAACTGATTTTTCACAAGTAACCAAGGAATCACAAATAAACTCTGGATCCTTTTCAGCTATAGCTGTAAGTTTTGTAATTTAATTTCTAATGAACCTGATGAAGTCAAGATCTCCAGGGAGCTGTCATCTTTAACTCCAAGTGTCTTTTCCACAGCTCTGTCCCAAAAATACAGGGAGCTGAAAGTTGCTTTAATCATGCTAGTCCTGTTGAATCTGTTAAAGCTCAGACAAACATGATGTCAGCTGCAGGCCCAGCAGGGCACTTGCAGGAGATCGAATTTCTTTAAATTACAAAACCACACTCTTTACAGGGAGCAGCAGACCTTTAATGTCAACATTTTATAATCCAGGCCACAGTTAGTTTTTTCACCCTGTACTTAGAATAACAACCTTAGCTTGGTTGACCTAACGCTGCCATGCAGATGTCTGACGTAGAAAATTGGGCAGGAACATTAAGCAGGGTAATGAAAGCACCTTGTGACTTTTGGATCAAGGCCAGTATTATCCTGTTTATGTTCAGTACTTTATAGAAGATGAAGACTATTATTTTTCATTAGAATTATATTTAGATCCATTTAAGCTTAATCCCCTTCACTTTGTTTTTCTGTGTGCAGCATAGGCTATTGCTATTTTAGGGACTGCTGGTCACAGTGTGGCAAAAGCTAATCATATCCAGACTCAGTAAGAAAAAAAAAAAAGTTAGATCTTAAAAGACCCAGAAGAAAGAGGCAGGCAGAGGGAAAGGTGCAAGTCCTCAGCTGGTGTATGTTATGTTATGTTTCATCTTTCACTACAGGCCTTACAGTTGCTACAAGGTGCTGGGAGATGTTTTATAGCTTCTGGTGCCTGAGATCAGCTTGGTTTGATCAGTTGATTGCAAGGGATGTGATTTAGCAGAGCAGATAATCCCTTCAATCCTACTCCACAGGGGTGAATCCTTACACTCTTGTTGCCAAGCAGGAAGTAATTCTGATGTTTGATCTGATGATTTGCAATGTCATCATTACCTCTGCTCACTCTAATCTTCACAGGCTGAACCATAAATACAACAAGAAATACAGAACGTGTGTGGTGGAAGGCCAGTTTCTGACACCACAATTACTTCACTGTTACAGGCTCCAGTATTGACAGTGATGCTATTCATGAAATAAATTGCCCAACAGAGCTTCCCCTGCCAAGGCATTAAACAGGAGACTGAACCTCAGTGCTTAAACATGTATTTCAACACAAACTTTTTGTTCTAGGATGCTAATTGGAAAAGCTCAACAACAAGAACAACTCACATAATATCATGGGCTGTTGTATGGCCATCTGGGCAAATAAATCACAGTAGCTGTGCTTGTTTTCTGCAGAACACAGCTAGATTTGGTCTTTTCTTTCAGGTAGATGGGACTAAATTTTACATAAAGGTGTCAGTAGCTTTAAATGTAACCAGATAAGATATGCAAAGAGGTGAGCTTCAGGGAGGCACACTTAGAGTGTAGGCATATTCATATTCATTTTCACCAGGTTTTTACAACAAAGTAGAATAATATAAATGCAAAGGGTGACATTCAGCACCAGAGAGAGTAGTCCAAAAAATTACACTACTCTGATAATGGTTCCAATAAGCCAAAGTGAAGGGCTTAGATGGTACATAAGTATTACCTAGGCTTTAGTTGTGTTCTCCATGTAAGGCTAAAAAGCCATCCATGAAAACAGAAATAAACAAACAAAAAAGTACATTTCTGAAATAGCTCTATTTATCATATTGATTCCCATGTCTTCCTGTTCCATAGCCTACTGTGTTTTACATCAGCCTTGGTTTTAATAAACTCAGGATCATGCAGATCTCTGTGGCAAGTTACAAAATTACTTTTGAGATAATGCCAGGTGTGCATCAAATGTGAATAATGAGATCTTTGCAGAATTAACAGCACAATTATTATCACACATCATCCACAGTTCAAAACATGTCTTCATATTTTTAACTTAATAATTCTACAAGCCTAACAAAAGTCTGTTTTCTAGTTAGTGCCTATAACCTGTAACTTTTGATGTTTTAATGCCAGACTCCTGAGTTTACTCTGAATTCCTGTTTCTCATACTGTACCACTGGGCATAACAATTTACTCCCTTTATTCCATATCATCCAGCTGCAACTCATTTTGACTCCTCTGCTGACTTAACCATATGCCACAGATTAATTGGAAGCAAAGGTCAAATTTCAAGGCAGACTTTATACACACCCTGAGTTGGAGGTGTACAGCAGGTCCAGAACCATGCATTCTCTGCCCTAGGCATCCTGTATGACCAGTCAGAAGGAAGACATCCTCCATATGCCAGTGTAGACTTTGGCTGAAAGACAATTTGGTTTAGTTAGTAAAGACAACAAGGGTATTGAGTTCAAGAGAATCTCTTTGGTAGATTAACCAAACATTTCTATCAGTGTGACTAATTCTGCATTGACTTTGCAGCTGGCATAGCAAGTGACATCGGAGAATTAATATTTCATTGCCTAAGAGGCCACTAATTAACAATTAGCTAGAATTAATAGCATGCTGGGATGCCTAGCAGCAGCGATGAAGAAGATGTAATATGCATCTAGTGCTGTTTGGTTTACAAAGCAGTGTTTTAGCTGGGAACATTACTCAAGTTAAAAGTTCCTTGGGAGCCAGCAGTTCAATTTGATTTCACAGACAAGTAATATGAGATCCTAGAAACATTTGATCTACAGTATATTGCTAGCATTGCTTAGTGTTGCTTTCTAAGAACATAGACTTCTGTCACGTAACTCTCCTTCAGGCACAAATTGCTTTCTGTCTTGCTCAGGAGTAGACCGTTACTCTAATTGAAATGCAAGTATAGCTTACATTATTCAGGAGGCCATCAAAGACTTTGCATAACCTTTGACAGTTCTTTAAGGCATGATTTGCAATCTCCCCTCCCCCAAGATTTATACTTTGGAACAATTAGAAAGCTTATGAGCAAACAGGTGTCATTTAATCAACACAGTAACTACGGCAAGCACATTGAAGTTGTAAAAGACTAGTCTGTGCATGGAAGGTTGGAATTAAGGACAGTCAGGCAGGTTTTCGTCCTGTAGGGCAACTGAAATTTGCTGAACATTTAACATGTCTAAACTTTTATTCATATCTACAGAACTCAGTGAAGCATAGTTTCTGCCTCTTGAAAAAGGAGAAGACAAGGGGCAAGCATGATTCAGAGGGATCTTATTGGGAAGGCAGGAAGAGGAGACATTGGATATCCCAATGTGCTATTTTGCACTTCTGAAAATCTGTTAGGCGAGACCAGAATAGTCACCTGAAATGAGTTTTGTGAAGTAAAGTGATCTTTCCAAAATTCATAACCCAGCTGCAGCAGAAATCAGAGCTCCATGCCCTCCTAAGGGCTTCTACTCCAAGTTCCAAGAGGTGCTTTCTGTTTTTTTTGAATGGCCTATCACTGCATCATCAGCTGCCATTTTTGTATGACTGTATCCAGAAAAGCCTGACAAGTGCTTCAACACAGCATCTGCTGCTGCACACAGGGGTGGTCAGTGGCCTTCCCTGTCGTTTGGCAGGGAAACTATTCAGCATGCAGCACCACAGATGTTCACACTGAGAGCTGAAAGGCTGGCATATGGCAGCACAGTCATAAGAGCAAGAGGTCAGTAGTCTCCTTAGATGAGACTTGCCAATAGAGAAAATGCTTCTTGTAACTACACCCCAAAACTAACTTTCACATTTATAGGAAAGAAAAAAAAAAACCTTTGTTTAGGTTCAAGGGAGGATTCCATGCTCAGACTCCTTTCTCTAGACTTCCTCTACCCTCTCCCCTGTTCCTATAAAGCCCCCTCCATGCCACTGATGGTTAGGAACCTCTCGTAATGCCCAGCAGGAGAGTAGGAAAAAAGTTTTAGAATTACCTCATTAACAGTTTCATTAACCAGCATTTCAGTTATGCTCTGTGCTGCAGCAGCATAGTTGCTGGGTGCTGAGGAGGCTATTGGGCATTTCTCCGATACTGTAATTGTCACAGATCATCATACTCCTGGCAAACAATTATGCAATAACTGTTCACCACTTTAACCCAGCTGAAACCAGAAGAGGTTGAAAGAGTGAAGGGGACTCCATTATATATGCTCAGACAAGGCAAGCTCTGTGACAGTTTAATGGCTTGTATTCACCACCCCAACATTTTGACTTAGTCACTGTTAAATATCAACAAGATGCAGATTGACACACTTCATACAGAAAACTTTGCTTCTGTCATACATATTTGTTCCAAGCAGTGACTTGCTACGTGCCCATTGTGCAATTAATACCTTAACTGCACTGGAGCTACTTTTAAAACAGGATTTGGAATGAGTAAAACCCATGATACCTGGTCCAGAGGGGGAATCTAAGCAGCATCCAGCCAAAAAAATAGGCTTACTTGAGGATAAAGCATAAGTGTGTCAAATTCCTGGTTTTAGTTTTCCCAGGCTTTGCTTCTGATTGATGGATATTTATATATATACAGTTTTCAACTATGTTTTAACCTGATGCAAGAGGGAATACACTTTGCTAATCTAAGGAATAGCTAGAAGACCTAAATCACGTTTAAAACTACATCACCCTTCCTTAGTCTAGGCCATCAGCACCTGCCACCTGTTATATTAAAAGAGGCAAACCAGCCCAACTAAAGTAGCCATAAACCATGGGTGGAGGCAAGAGGGAGGGGGTGTTCAATCAACCTACATCTGTGATTTCCATCATGGACAACATTACTCAACGCTTAAAAGAAAACAGGGAGGTAACCAGGCCACCATGAGATTAAAAGAACTTCAGAATGCAGCAGACTGGTTAAGAAAGGTCTTCTCCTCTGATCCAGTCCTCACCCCCTCTTCTTACTCCTGCCATCAAAGTAGAAATGTGCAGCCAAAAGCATTCACATAGGAGGAGATTGGTGGAACAGATGGGGCTAGTAGGAAATAATGCAAACAAATACAAAACCCATTTGATGGTGGAGGTGGCACATTGCACATACTCTTCTCAGGAGAAGCGAAAGTGAAGGAGAGCCTGTTGTCTTTGCTTTTGTACCTATAACCTCCCTCAGGCATTGCCTTTCAAAGTGTCCTTTGCAGTCACCTATGGTCTCACAAATCCTGTGCAGATGATTTGGCTGGCAAATGCTAGCCTGGAAAAACATTAGCCCTCACCTCTTTCTTACAGCAGCCTGAAGTCCTTTCTGCTGACATATTCTTAACTCCCTAATAAAATACCAGGAGAATCAGAGTCAACATTCTTACCATCCCAAGGCTATTACTGGTGCCAAGTAATAGCTAGTTCATCGCTATAACTTTGCTATTCCGTTACTTCTTCTGTTTTGCTAGTTCAAATGATAAATGGAGTGCACTGTGACATTCTCCTCTTTTAATTTAGGCCTGCTGAGAGGATTTTAATCAGACAACTAAGCGTATTCTTTGTTATATTCCCAGACTGCAAAGAGTAAGCAAGAAGATGACACATGGCACAACGGACTCTGGTCAAAGGGTAAAGCAAGCTGCCAAATCAAGACTACAGAGAAGTGAAACAGTAGTTTTGGGTAACCCAGCTCTACTTCTTGTCCTATCCTGCTGCCAGTGTAGTACTTGATTGGGAGCTAGGCCTGCTCTTCCCACTGGGAGCAGATGTTATCCATAGGCCCACTCACCAAGAAGTGGTAAAGGAGATTATTTCTCAAAAGTGTGTTATAAGGATTCATTAATTCTTGTTTGCAGAGGTTGTAGAAGTCAATGTATTACCTGGGATTTTCTCTTGCGTTATTTAAGCAATAAGGTTTTGAGGGGTTTATGCTGGCTTTGAGAAATAGGGAATTTTTTTCTTTCTTTAAAATGACTTGCTAATTGGGAGAGGTTTCAGTCCAGCCAGAAACTTTGTTCAAACATTAACTGTTAAATGTGAGGCTGCACATAGAGGTGTCACAGTTTACACTAACAGAACCTAACTCTACTAGGAACGTGACTTGAGAAGACTACAGATTTGAAATGCAAAGCCTTAACCAAGATCACTTCCGCAAACATAACCTTTGATTTAAGAACTGTCAGAAAATGTTCTTCACCCTTCATAGGTAGCAACTGTTATTACACATTGTACTGTTCAAAATCTTCTAAAAAATAAAATCAAACAGCCACTGAAGTTTGTAACTTTACTGCCTTATAGAATTACATAAAGCATGCTGATATTGGGTAACACTGTAATCCATCTTCCCCAATTTTTTTAGGTAATCAGAAATATATTAGGAAACTTACAAAATTTTTAAGCTATGTGCCAACATAGTGAAGAAATTATCTAGCTTTTCAGGAAGCCTGCTTTGTATGACAATCTTTCAGACTCTTTTGCCACTCTTAGTAACTTGTTACATTCCCACTACTGATATTTTTCAGTTTGTTTCCCACATCCCCAATTCCAAATGCTGAAAAAAAAAAATGTTATATCAGAGCTGTTGTAGCCATCCCCCATTCCGAGCTCCCTTCAAGGCAGAGGGTAAAGATCTGCACACCTTGCAAAACATGCTGCAAGTAGTCAGATTTAACTAGTGAAGCTTCTTCCTGGAGGCACAACATTTTCATGGTGAAGGACCTTCATTTTCATTTAGTGGGACAACAGTGGAGAAACCTTCCATGGCACTATTTTCCTGCGGCTTCCTTTCCTCAAGGGAGAATCAAAGCAGAAGAGCTAACTCAGTCTGAAAACACAAAAATCAATAGAAGGTCCAAATACTTAACTAGAGCAACTTATAGAACATCGGTGCCCAAAACTTTGTTACTTCATGACTTGGGTTTATCCTATGCTGGACCAGAGACACAGTCACCATCAAGTGTACTGGAATTTCTACTGTAAGCTTAGGTGGCCCTGCAGCATCTAACACTGGATACACAGGGGCATTATCAGAAGAACAACAATTAAGAAAACAGTGCCTCAGGAAACACAGTGACAAGAATAACTTGCCAGTTGATGTTATTGGATACACACAATTTAAACATCCCTTAACTGCTAGGAGCCATCCAAAAATTTATTTGTTAAAACGAAGTTTTATCAACCCTTACACACCTCTTTCCCCACACCTACAAAAGCTCTGTCAGTTGTAGTGGCTTGTGAATTTTGCTGCAAGCAAAGCCACAGGCTGTCCCTTTTCAGGCATTCTACCTGTAGCCTTAGGGCATCATCAGACATTGTATCTCCAAGATGAAAGAGTCTATGTGTTAAGTAGCTCTAACCCAACATCTATAACACAAAAAGGGTCAAATCCAAGCATTACTGTTTCTTTGGGGGAAAAGGAGGGCACAGAGAATGGTCCTGTTTCCTGGTCACAACAATTGATTGCCACCGCAAAGTACTCTCTCACTGCCAATAACATGGCACAGTCAGACATTAAACCACACACCCTCTCCTAGCAGAAGGTAGCACCACAACGCTAGAATTGTAACCGGCTCTCTCTACAAAGCTGTCTTCTGTTTTACTGCTGTCGAGTGATGCAACTGATTTGATCTGGAAAGCATCTTACTTACTTTGAAAGAAAGGGAGAGGATTTCTGTAAATCATGATGTTTTTTCTTCAGTCTAGTCTTGACTTACAAGTCATTAAAAATTACCTTGATTTGAAGCAGGAATTTTTCCAATGTTTTTGATTTTCCTCCCTCTGTCCCTTCAGGCTTACCATATAGCCTCAGAGGGCCTTCTGTTTCCAGCAGGGTTCATAATTGGCAGAGCACATGAAAAGCAGCCTTGATGGTGGGTGGCTTTCAGCTGGGAAGTGTGACACCAACCTCCGCCTTCCTCTGGCACTCACACCTGCTCCATATAATTCACATCATGCTCCTCAAAGGAGTTCAGAAAATCCTTTGATACAAGTTCATCAAGGTCTTATTCAGCCAGAGGGATACATATCATTTATTTACAATGAACCTGCCAAGAGACCAGTCTGCTTTGTACAATGGGCTGCAGTTTTGCACCAGCGGATTTCAGCTGAGAACCAAACAGGTGTAATGAATCAGGCACAAAGTGCCCACCACATCAAACACAGGCACCTCCTGAATAATAAACAGGTCACGGGAACCTTATAAAGCTCTCTATTTGTGTCTTACTGAATGCAATGGATACATTTACATAGCATGTTTTTGTATTTTGTCCAAAAAAAAACCCCCAAAATCAACATCAGGAAGAAAAACCAAACACACATATGAAAAAGAAGAATGAAAGGCTCAGGATTGATCCTTCCATTAAAGCCAAGAGGAGTTTTGCTGGGTGCATCAAAGCAGTTTGGCCCCTGCTACCACACACAGGTTTCCTTCTCTCCACATTAGTGCTCAGAAGATCAGTAAGAGATAACTGGTCATTTTGGGTAGGGAGAGGAAAGAAGACAGGCCAAAATGAAAAGAGAGGAAGAAGGTATTAAAACTTCCGAGGAGCCATTTCAGGTGTATGAACCTAACACAAGTTTACATTTAATACAGAAGCAGGATGGCAGGAGTCTGACCCATATGTTCTGTGGCTGTAAAATAAGCCCAGTACATAGACATTTAAAGTGTCAGGCTGAAACTGATGCCAGTAATAATTTGAAAAAAGATGATATTTCTTTCTGAATAATACCAGGTGTGACACAGTAGATTTCTGTAGGTTTTCCAGAGAAGATGACTCAATGGCCCATGAGCAATAAATTAGCAATCATAACCACAATTGTCCTCTTAGATTTGCAATATAGATTGCTTCTTGTCTCGTAACTTGTCTCCCTTCCTAAAATATACTTTCCTCATTCAATTAGCAGATGTTGCTCACTGCATGATCACACCTAGTGTAGAGTTAAGAACTATTTCTAGTTGTTTATATATAAAAAGGTTCAAATTAAAACAAGCATCTCTTGACTTAGGAGTTCTTAGCTTTCAAGTTTCCACCATTTCTTTAACGAATAAATTGTGATTTCTTAGAAGCTAGTGGAGAATATGGAGGGACCTTACCCTGCTCCTTAAACGGTCACTGAATCTTTTTGCCATTTTTCTGCTTTTCTTCTCATGTACTCTCTATATCTCCATCCAACACCTTTGGTCAGTGAATTTAAGCACTTTTCTTAGTCCCATTTTCCTTCTGATCTTCCCCAGTGGCTTTCAAACTCAGATTTCAAGGGGGTCACCAGATTTTCTCATCATGTGAAGAAAATTATCTTTTTCCTCCTCTTTTTTCCTTGTACTAGCAGTGTCTCAGCCCTTCAGGCTGATGTTTTTCTAAATAATCTATTTCTAAAACCAAGCCCAAGGCATGTGTCCCCTGCCAGAGATAACATTTGCCCAGAACTGGATCTGATGAAAGGTGTCAACATTTCTCAATAGGCTTGGACAAAGACAGGCAGCAGAATACAGAATAAGGGTTTGGGATAGCCTTCACAGTAACTGGTGCCATTTATTAACCCTGTCTATAATTACACGAGTCAATAAGAAACAAGGTAGTTGTGCCCAGGCAGTTTCCCACTGACATAAGGGAACATGCACAGCTGGCTGAAATGAGCCCGGTCTCTTTGACGAACATTCAGTAATGGATTTGCCGCAGCTCAAGCAAAGCTTTATTTCAACACTTATTTTTAAAAAGCAGCATCTGGTTGTCCACACCCCAATGATCTGCGTAATCAAGTTCATGACATAATATCACAATGTTTACTAAGAAAGTGGCAGATGGTATTGTTTTTGGTTTTTTTTTTTAAAGGACACATATGTATATCATGATTATACTCAGAGTATTCCTGTTGAAAACAACACCTCTTTAATTTAGCAGAGGATATTAAAGTTTGTTTAAAAAACATATACTCCATGAGAAGAGTGGCAGATGGAGTTAACAAGCTCACCTGCTGTTTTACTTAAAAACACTGTCTAGTAAGAGGTTGTGTGTTTTAAAAAAATGCATTCACACCATAATTTGCAAGCTTTTCCTGGGGAGAGGACATAAACACTCTGAGGAAGGTGGCATGGCTCTGAGGAGAGGGCACTTCTCCAAGGCAGAAGGGCTAGCCTTGGAAAAAGGATAGATTGGCTCTTTATAAAACAGCTGCTGAATATCAAAGGGAGAGAGAAATAAGGGCAGCCACATCATGCAGGTTTATGCTTAGCTCTATCAAAACAACAGAGGCAGAGCAGGTAGATCTCAGTTCCAAGGTGCCCATGAAGGACAGAGATTTTGTGGTTGCGTTTGAGCATTCAAACGGATGAACTCCTGAGAGGGAAACAACTGTCTTACTAAATTGATAGTGAAATTGCACTGGGCTGAAATCGTACAACTTACCCTATGCTTGTCCTGGCTCTTCAGGTTACAACAATCTGTCTGATGGACTGTATTTTCTTAGCAAGTCCAACTAGAAATGCAAAAGCCCCCTTTCTAGGGGCCAAGATGTGGATAAGATCAAACAGCAGCAGCTTCAGACTGCTTGTTCTGAGTAGTGTTTTGCCCTCTACCATGGGACACGTGACAGATTGTGTAAATCATACAAACCCTGGGTCTGCAGAGCCTTCTTGTTGCCTGATGATGCAGATGGGTCTGCTCTTTGACAGTCACTGATTCACCTCTTTTTCCTTTCAGCCTCAGTGGACAAAACTGTTTAAACCCTCTGAGGTTGTTTCCATTTCTCCCAGATGGGATTTCCCCTTCCCTGGCCCACAGCAGCTGGGGATGGAGGCAGTTTCCCCAGTGTTGTCTGGAGAAAGCTCAGCACACTTGTTTTGGAGGCCATGGGTTTCAGCAGCTGCTTTCAGTCACTGATTTTCTACAAATATGCAAAAATAGTGCAGCATTGGGGTAATTATTGGTACTCCGGAGAGAGATGAAGAGTGGTCAGAAAAAAAAGGATAACGAAAAACAGTGGAAAAATAATATATTATATAATACCAAATTGAGAAAGCTTTGAAGAAGATAAAGTTGATTAATGTGACCCTACAGGTGGCAAGAAGCTCATGGAATACGTTTTCTACCTTGAATATTTAAGACGCAATTACTATTCCAGCCTGGGCTACATATTGCAACACAGGATCAGCATTTCCTGCCATGAGATCAGTGAAAATAATTCAGAAAGCTACAAGTAGAGAAGATGGCAATGAGAAGATTATCCTTTTATTTTTCTTCAAATGACGCAGATGTAACAGAGAGGTATGACATTTTATTTATGAAAACACTGCAGTCTGATACTGCAACTGCTTATGGGCAGGCAACAAGAGTATTTCCTTTCTATGATGTGGGCTGGTGCTTACTGCCAGCACTTGCTTTGCAGTGGAGCAGGGCTGCCTGCAAAATGTTTTGCTCAGTTGAAGATTTTGGAGTTTTTGTTTTAGAGTCCATGTGTTTGTGTATGTATAACGGACCCAAATGTTGGATCTGCATTAATACAAGCTTTTATGAAGATTCACTAAGCTTTGTTCCTTTCTGAATTGACCAATTCACTGAATACTAGTCTTATATAAATGAACATATAAACAAACCTTAACATCCCTGTAGTAAGAACGAGGGCCTAGAATGAGTATTTAACCACCACACAGAGTAATTCTTTTGTGTGTCTGCATGTGTACTTTTGTAATTATACATCTAATTACTTTAAGCTGGAAAGAGTTTTAACAATGCGCATACCACTTCAGGATACTCTCTAGTTAGCTGCTTAGGACATTCTCCATGGAAGTCAAAGATACAAATTCACATATCTTTGGGCAGGAAAGAGATATGAATGTTTTTATCTCTCATTTGGAAAACGAGCTGATAAAAAACAGCCACCACCTTTTCATGAAGTGCTCTGATGTAACTGCTGATGCCTGGAGGTAGGTTTCCAGGTCCTCTAGGACAGCAAAGATGTTTTGGGGATCTGTGTTTAGACAGAAGCATCTCAAACCAACATTAGGTACCTGAATCCTTTTGGAAGAGAGCCCTTTTGTCTACCACGTTAGTCACACCTGTTTCCCCCAGGTAAGGCAGATGCTGCTAAAGTAGGACCTGAATAAAACCCAAAACATTTTAATTTCCTTGATTTTATTTTTAGGAAGCAAAAATGGGGAGAACCTGCACTGCTTTCATTAAACAGTTTCTTTTTTAAAACAGCTCTGCATTCAGCAGCATCCTGTGCTCCTATTAGTGAACTTCTATTTTTCAATTTAGCAGAGCAGAAGCTGCTTGAATTGCTAAAAAACCCACACTTTGCTCTAATGGATGGCTCTGGGAGGGCTCTGAGACAAAGGCTGTGCTGTGCCCACCTGGGTTGCTAGTAAGCAGCAAGAGGGTGTCAAGTGTGTGACAGGAATGTAAACCCGGCAGGCAAGACTCTGCACGTTGGGCTACTCTTTGGTAGTAAAAAAAAAAAAAAACAAAACAAAAAAATAAAAAAGAACCAAAAAACCAAGCACTTTTAATATTACTTTTAAGGAAAAACTATCAGTGGGAGTTGACAGGGAGCCGACTGGCTGCCCAAACACTTCAGCACCATTGAAGGAGAAGAAAACCAGAAACTGGAAAAACACCCAGCCTGTATGTGACATGGCGAATGACAACTATTCATTGTACATCCAAGTTGGACAGTTAGGTTCTTGCTCTTTTTGCCACCATCTCAGGAACTTCTCTGTGAAGCTTTGCTGGCTTATCACAGCTGCTAGGACAGCACAAGGAAGCGGGGCCAACAGGGCCACAGCGTCTCCCTCCAGGGACTGTGAATGAATGTGCCACCTCCACTGCAGCACTCACTGCTCCAGTCCAGGGGTGTGAGCGTGCAATGACTCACCTGCTCTTATTCTGAGACCAAAGGCCACTGTCTCGAGGGCTCAGCCCATCCCTGGCAGGCGTTACCTTGGTGTTTGCCATTGGAGGAGACTTGGGGGAAGAGGATGGGGTGGAAGTGGGGCTTACAAAATTGAAAGTAATTTGAAAAATAAAAAAAGGACTTGCTTCATCTGAGTTCAGCTCTGATATTTGTCAGTTTACATAGATGGAAACAATAAAATTGAAGTAATTTACTTACAAGTACAGCACAGCCATTCACTATTACAAAAATCAAGTATTTTAGACATCACTGTAAAAATAGCCCATGACATCAGCTCTGGTTTTCATCAGCTCCAGAAAAAGCTGTGGGCTACAAGGAATATGTGTGGGTTTTGAGGTTTTTTTTAGGTTGCGTATCAAGGACTGTTGGGTATAAAACTGATACTAAGTCTGGCTCATTCATTTAGGGAACAAAATTTACTACAGGGGAAGGGACAGTGCAAAAGAAGGTAATTTCTCTCACACTATCATGCCTTAGACACTTTCCCTGCATTGCCAAATTGAGAAAGAAAAGAGGCAGCTCCCTCTGGAAGAGACAATTCATGTTTTCTCTCAGCTGACCTTTAAGGGAGCCCAGAAAGACTAAACAAGGCTGGAAGAACTCAGACTCAGAGGCTAAATAGAGAAAACTTTCCAAAGAGCCCCAAGAGCCACACAGTGCTAGCAGCCCCACTGACAGTACTGTTAGCTGTAAATATCCCATGCCAGCTTTTTTATCTCCTTCTCCTCACCTTCTCCTCTCCCAGAAGAGCAAACTGTGTATGACCTGTGGGGGGCTCTTCTCTGGTATGTTCCCGAACTTTAAGAGATACAGATTTTCAAGTCTTTATCTACAGCTGCAGTAGCGAGGAACTTGGACAAAATATCTGAAGCCATGAAATAACCAGACTGAATAAAACTTAGAGCTACATTTTCTTCCAAAAATAAAAAAAAGTACCAAGTAATTACATTATGTAATTTGTAATTAAATGGATAATATAAAGCACAAGCCTGTTTCATTAGTGAGAAAACAACAACAGTAATAAAAAGACATCTTATTGAATCATTAATCTCCCGTTAAGGGACAGCTGTGTGTTTTCATGGAAGATATCAGTCTGAGAACCAGCTGAGATCACAGTTTGTCCACATACGAGGTTTTAAATCAATTTATGAGAAAGCATGAGCAGGTTGTAACTGCACCTTTGTTCCCTGCAGGAGGTTTCAAAACAATGCAACACTTTTTTCAGAATATGGAATAGGAATATTCTTAAAATAGGAGCTATGGGAGACAGGAAAGTTGCTAAAGGAAAGAGCCGTCACAGTTTGCAGAGCATTTTATCCAGGAAGTAACCATGAACAAAATGCTCTCAGTATACTTCTGTTACAGTTACCTTTTGCGTGTAGTGCTTAGCTCATGATTTTACGTGCCAAATACCCCGTCTGCACTGAGACTACTTCTGCGTGCACACCAGATAACAACTCCTCTTTGTCCTCAGCTGTTATCAAGCGTCTGACCTGCCAGAAATCCCCCTGCTGCCTGCTCAGCCAGAGTCACACGCCGGCAGAGTCCAGAAGCAGGAAAGTGGAGCTGCCACCCCACCCACCCACCGCACCGTGCCAAGCTGCAGGTTGCGCTTAAAGCTGTGATTTTGCTTCCATCTACCTTATCTTAATTGCCATACGCTAGTGTAAGGCCTGGTGGTGCGTGACTCAGTTGCACGGAGGGATAAGTGATGTCAGGTGTAGCAAACTGCTTCAGAACACCCCTTTTAGTAAACTAGTCAGCAAATACCTACAAATAAGGGAAGAGCTTAATGAAGTCAGGAACTCCCTGCAAATGAATCACTAACATTAAAACCTGTCTAAATTTAGCAAG
>NW_010140060.1:0-305 GCF_000699245.1 Pterocles gutturalis | reverse complement strand
GGCAACTCACCTCTGGCACTTTTTCACAGATAGATCTCAAAGCACTTTGCCAAATAGGTCGGTATCATTACACTCCCTTTTTAAACAGGGCGAGAGAGGCTGGCCCGCAGAAGGTCAGCCTGCGAGCCAGAAGTGCGGCCAAGGGCAGAACAAAGGGCTCCTTTATCGCCCACCAGTAACCTTCCAGTCTAAAAATCCAGATACTCTCTTTTGTTGGGGCAGGGAGGGAAGGAGGTTGTTTTGACTTCAGATCTGTGCTTTCAATGTAATATGCTTTGAACATAATTAATTTAATTATCAAAATG
>NW_010140059.1:0-4668 GCF_000699245.1 Pterocles gutturalis | reverse complement strand
ATAGCTCTTATTTGCTGAGTGGAATCACTACCAAACAGTCAAACTAAATCAATACCTAGCATCTAGATTTCAATATACTCAGTCTGAAACATATTTGAATATTTCTTCAAATATTTCACCTCAACTTCTACTCTCTTATATAGGTAAAATACATCAGAAACAGTGGAAATTCAATGTTTTTGTGAATACCTTTAGTATGTGTGGATTAAGTAAGAAAAACGTTTGACTCTTTACTTAAGAAGATAAAGGCAATATAACCTGCAATTACTTTGAAAATTTGTATGTGAAGTTCTCCCTAAAATGGCAAAAGTGATTGCTTGCTTTTTAGAGAGAGGCTACCTAGAAAAACTTCTTCCTGACATTTGTCTGATACCACCATTCTTGACTGACTTCGTAAAGCCTCCTTCTGAATCATTACACAACACTAACCCACCTATTGATCTATCAAGAAGAATGAAAAAGGCTGGTTTTCTTTTTTCCCACCAGGAAAAGTTACTGTATGTATTGTTACATAGAATCTTCCACAATACAAATATAACAATATAAAATCATTTCAGGATTCTTTACGCTTCAATTATGTCCACCTGCACATCGCTCTAATGTTCAAAAGCCCTTTCCAGTGTGGTACGCAAGAGCTTATTTTTAAAAATAATCTTTGTATGGATTAAAATTTAGTTTTGTTAGTTCCTATCTTTCTTTCATCTCACTGCATGCCAGAAATACATTGTTTTTTTAAAAGCTCTGTTATTAGAGAGAATACAGTGTGAGAAAACAGCTACTAACACAGGCCACAACTGGACTCTCAAAAAGCTGTTTTAGAAAACCAAATCCTGAACGAGTATTATAAATCTTCTTCTCAATTTCAGTTGAGATTCCTTGCATAGGGATTTGGGTTCCTGGGATTGAAATAGTCTTGGAAGTATAAGAAACAAATCAAAATAACGCATCTAATGAACCCTAGCTATAACGACCAACAGAAGCAGGCTAACCCAGTATCCTCTACCTGCTGGTATTTTGGTTCCTGTCCAAGACATCTCTAAAGTCTGGAGGGCTTACTCTAAAGCTGACTTCAAGTCTTCTGACAGGAAGACATGCATTATTGTTTGTTTGTTTCAGCGTTTAAAACACCAAACATTTTTAGTTAATTCTACTTTTACCAACCCAGAACACAGGGCCAGTACCAAGTAAACTAAGACCCTAGCTATAAATCCTTTGTCTATGTTTCTCATCTCCCCTATCATCTCTCCACTAACAGAACATTTTCCATTAGTGAAGAGAACTTCTACTTCTTGCAGTCAAAGAGTGGAATCAAGACTACGAAAACAAAATAGACCCTGAATTTAAGTTTCAATTTCCTTTTATTTTTTTTATTTTTTTTTTAAGGAAAGATGAAGGTTTCCTGTCTGTAAAGACATTATTTTCTGATACAAAAACAAATAGAGGTGGACGTGATACTAAGACAGAGCCACACTGACACTTGTGCATCTCAGTTTACATATGTAATTACCCCAAGGAAATTCTAAAACATCAGACGTTTGCACCCAGATTTCCATTTACAGTCAATATAAAACCAATTTACCCAATCCCTCTTTACCTAGTAAGCATCTGACTGAACTATTTCAAGTAGCTACGAAAAAAAGATACAAAATCCATGTCCTTTTTGCCTGTGCTGCCAAAAACTACTTTGACTGAGACTTTGTAAACATAACGGTATTTATTTCCTTGTTTTGCCTAACTGCAATGTTTACTTTGTACCTGCTTATGTTTGCACTTTTATTATGTTCAAGATCATGATTTCAAAGAAACATGGGTTTGTGTAAGAAACTAAATTTAGTCTATCAGTCTGAAACACCCAACACAACATTCCTAAAGCAACACCATGCAAAAAGCCAATTTTCCTATTTCATCTACAACCTGAAGTTGTGAAGAAAGACAGGAAATTTACCCGATTCCTGGAGATAGCGATACACCAAGAAATTCACTTCGTCACTGGTTATGCTCATCTTAGCCCAACCTCAATATGATGAGGTTTACGAGAAGTGTGATCCACGCTCTGTTCAAAGGGAGAAAAAAGAACAGGTTTTGTTTTATCTTGATTTAGTATGAAATTTGTTATCAAAATACAGGTGGGAACTGTTAAGATATTTAAAGATCTCGTATAGTTATTAGAGGTGTTACAACCCAATGTGAAGCACCCATTAAATACTGTGAATCAAGTACACAAGCTGTACTGTACCTTTTACTATAATTAAAGAGCAGTATTTAAGACATATGAGTGAGTCAGAGGGAGCATTTTAAATCTTGGAAGCCTTTGTAAATGTCAACTTATTACTTTTCTGGCTTTACTACAGCTTCTTTGGACACTCCTTTTTACTGTGTGAGCATTTTATTTTCAGAACTGCTAGTAATAAGAGTCACGTATAGCACAGCAACTCATAACATTTTCGCAGCACCACATTTATAATCTAGTTTTCTGTCCAGTAGTTCATCCACTGAAAAAACAGATTATTTCCTTACAAAACCATGTCATGCAGAGAACTTAAATGAAGTTCCCATAAAATAGAAATAAATCTAAACGTAAGATGAGACTAGAAATGGGGGGGGGGGGGGAAGGGAGGGAGGAGAGAAGGGGAAGAGAGAGAACACAATATAGCTTGTGTCAACAAGGAATAAAGATATACTGGCATTATATAAAGTTATAATGTTACAATGTCTCTGCTGATTAATAATGTGCAAGAATTAAACTTTGCTTATTCACTTAAGTAATTGTAACCTTTAGGATGACAGTTTTACCTTACTATTTTGGGCATTTTTTAGATGATAAATTTGTTTTGAACATTTTCCATTAAATCTTGATGATTCATTTCTGTTTGGGAATCTGATTTAAGTAGTTTGGTTTGAAAAGCCCTAAGTACTTCTCAGCCATAAACCTTGCAATGTTGTCAGGCACACCATACCTGTAACTAATCACGGAAAGATTTGGACGCAGCAGCACACACTATGCTCTCGTCGCATATTACAAATGAAAGACTGTAGGCGTGTGCTGTTTGTTTCAATTTCCCGTATGTCTCTTCCTGGCAAGCAGAAAGGTCTTTGTTCATCGAAAACCTCTTCAGTAATTCCTGTTGCCTAAAGTAGCACCTGCTACTGCAGGCCATGCTGATCGACTACAAGTTTCCCCTGCTGATGATTTAAACCAGCAGGTCACTCATGACTGTAACAGATGTCTCTGCATATTTATGTAAATGAAGGTCTTTCGAACCCTGGTAAGCCTTTTATCCTCCTGGGCTGTTATATTTCATCAATAGCATGGATGCGGGTTTTCCGTAAGAAACCATAGCTTGCTAATTTGGGAGACATCTTCTTCAAGTATTCCGGTCTTTATTATTACAGTTTGCACTTCACAAAGAACCAGAAGAAACAAAATATTGAAAGTTGTGTGGTCTCGGTGGGGAAAATTTCATCCACTTTGTAAAGGATGATCACTCTGCTAAGATTCTGGATGAGGGCAACATCATCTGTATCCAACATCCAGCTCTGTCACACATGCCACAAATCCCCCTGGGAAGTCATTTGGTCTCTTTTCTCCTCAATCCTTCATCTGTAAAAGGGGCTCAAATTTCTCTAGAAGCAATGGTAGCCATAAGGGCTTTAGTTACCAAGGTTGGCGACTGCAGGCAGCAAAAGCACCACTTTCAGTATAACTTTATACGTACTTCTTACAGATAAACAGACTTGTTTCTGAATAATTAATAAATCTCTATGCCCCTTTTTGCACAATCATCACCATAAAAGAACAAGACAGTTCATGGCAACAGTTAAGGTCTGAATTCTTAAAATACATCTGTATCGCTGCTATGGCCATGATAACGATAAATCAACAAATTTTGATATATGTGGGTTTTAAAAAAACACCTGACATAACACTTCTGAAAGCATTTTAAAAATATCAGTTTCATATTTGGTGGTAGGAAAGCTGGTAAAGATGAAACCTCTTACAAAAATTCAGTTTCAGCAATTACATACTTTGTGATAAAATGAACTTTATTTTTAAAAACACAAGAAATTACAAATGCTGTTTCTGGATGCATCCTGCTAGTTTAAGACAATAACGTAATATTTTCCACATACAGAGGGTTGCTTTCAGAAGGGGAAGGGAAAGGAGGAGTGTCGGGTTTTGTTTGTTTTTCTAAAGAAGACTTTTCTTAAAAGAATTAAAACCAGAGAAAATCAGCCTGACTGCAAAATAAATAACACTGACTGCCCCAGAAAAATCTCCCCAGCAGCTACCTTTGTATCAGAATCCCAAGCACACCGAGTGGCTGAATTTACAATGCATTTTCCCTGAAGTCAGTCAACAGGAATTACTTTGACATATGTGTCGGATCATATCTTTATACACATTGTTACCATGCCATAAATAACCAGATGATCCCCACTCATACATTTAAGGTTTCTTCCCTCCCACAGATGCCAGTGCAGCAATCAGATACACAACTGCAAAGTTTTTACCCTCCCAAAACAATATACAGATCTTGGCTTTGACCCAGAGAAATCTATTCATTAGAAATTTGGCTAAGCTATGAAAGACCACAGTCAATTTCATTAACGCTCTTTTTTATTTCCTTCTTCTCCACAGATAAACACCCCAAATAAAAGAGGCTAGAG
>NW_010140058.1:1504-5240 GCF_000699245.1 Pterocles gutturalis | reverse complement strand
TAGCGTTGTATATCTATAGTTACTTATACGTAGATACATGTATATAGCTAGTTTAACAGCCTTATGTTTATTTATCTACTTGTTAATCAAATTAAGAACCAATACAAGGCTTTTAAGCAATTATTCAAATCCTGAATTTCAGCAATGTTGAATACCTTCTCCCAGCTTCAGCAAGTTCAGCATCTAGAAAAACCAGACAAGCAGTTCTCAGATTGAGAGGAGTAACCCTGCGGGACTGGGCAGGAGAAAGACAGTTTGACTTGACTAAGCCATTACTGCATAGTTGTCAGCAATTAATATGTAACCGTTATTAATAAGGGGGAACTCTTGATTCAAGTAGGTTTAAACACACTTTAAATCCTGTCATATATGCTCAACTGTGTACTAAAACGCCCCTCAAAAAGAAGAAAAATAAAAAGTAACTAAAAAGAGTTTTAAAAGGCTTCACACAGTAATATTAAACTCATTCATGGTGCATATTCTGAAAAAAAACTACAATACAAACTAGATAGCTTAATTATAGACATCCATAAGGGGAAGAGAAAGTTCATAGAAGAACTGTAAGCTTTTTGTTTCCCAACCACTGTACATTTTCCATTAGAACTGTGTTAATATAAGCTCTCCTTCAAATATATATGTGTATCCCAAGGAGACTGTAAAGAGCGGACACCCTGTTATAAACTTGCTCGTGTCCTTGCATGTATCCCAGGTGGTAGGCTCAGAGCCAGGAGGAGACAAAAAGCCTCCATCCTCATACCAGCCCATTCCCAAATCTGTCTGTATACTAACTCTTGCGCCACTGAGTAAACTGTGAATGTCTTAAAACCTTAAGGCAGGGTGGGAGAAAAAACTCAAGCAGAATTTTATTCTAGCATCGTCTTGACACAAGACAAAATTACCATGCTGAGCTGAACTAACTGAAAACTTTTTTTGAATTACAAGGATAAATAGTTTAGCTGTCTTTTTGGTGAGTTCAACAGAATGCACACTGAGAATGTTTACTTGAGATTTGATACAATTCCATTTGTGTACAGCTTTTACATCTGTTGCTAATGATATCAAATTATTGATTGTTCACTTTCTTATATTTATTTAGACATTAACTATATACTCAGCAACCTGATGCTTTTCTTTTTTTTTTTTTTCCCCCAGAGAATTTTTATTTTTGCCTGGCTTCAGTTGTAATTACTTTGATCTTCCAGAGTGTATAATTATTTTACTGTTTATTTATTTCTATGAGAAAGGAAAAAAAGTTTGACCTAGGAGATCTATATGTGGCAATTTGTAACAGAATCACATAGCTCATGTTTAGGAAATCATGGTTTTGATTAAGAAGCTACGATTTAGTTCCCACTGTTTTATTAAAACAGACATTAGCAGATAATAGGAAACACATTTAACACTGTAGGCTGCATTTAGTTTGCAATATCAGTAAAGTTATTTTGAAGCCCCTTCCTATTTTGCATTTACCACAGCTCATGTGAATTGTTTTTTGCTTTTACTTTCTAATAACCAGCTTTAGAGTTACACATGGATATGAGTGCTGGTCCCAAAGACTCTAAATTATAGTTTTACCCAGTCTGTACAGATTATAACCCAAAAAAATGAATTGCTGCATCACCCATCCACCCTCATGGAAAACCCAAGTCCTTTTTTTAAATTATTGTTAAAGAAGCATGTAATGACTGAAGCACATAACTCAGGTCACTGATTTTGAATACTAACTGAGCCATCTTGTACGAATATCTGCTACAGAAAAGAAACAAAACATCACGATAGCAGAGATGATGAGAAATTGAAACCACCCAAAGCAGTGCAGAAGTCTTCCTGTTTCCAGGGGGTTTAGATTATTGCCCTGAAGTTGCATGGCTGTTTATTCTCCATGCACCACCGTACCTGCCATAGACTCTTTGTTTTCTCTCCCACTCATATGGTTGATGAATCAACACTACTTGAACTGCTTTATAGCAGCTTGTGTTTACTTCACACATACCTTAACCTTCCTTTTTCTCCTCCTACTAACACACACATACACTTCCAAACAGCAATGACTGGCTGTGTCTCTTTGAATAGCACAGATACAGAGTTATCTGGCAAACTCTTCAGGTTTGGATCCTTGACCTCTTGATTGAGGTCTCATTCTGCTTTTACTGCACTGAACAATTTAACTGTGCACTTACTAAGTAAAAAAAGTAAGCGCTTAAAGAATTCAATGCTCTAAGAATGGAAGAAAGTGGAAGACAGCAGTGTGCTAGAAACACTCAGAAGCTGTAGTGGCATCTCTACAGTTAAGAACACTACAGTTAAGGGCTTCCAGTGCCTCTGCAACTGGCACCCTTGCCCAGTTTGGAAAAAAGAAGAAGAAGAAAAAAAAAGCCCGTCTCTGTTCTCCTAGAATGGCAAGTAAAAGCGAACGGTGATGACCTTGAAGCTGTTTGATTCCTTTGATTGTTTTTTAACCAAGAAGATATGTTAGAGCACTTCAAATAAAATTCTTTTATTAAGAGACACAATTTAGAGAAAAGAAACACTTCTAAGTCATACAATGGCAATTTAGAGAGAGAAGAAACTATCCAGTTTATTTGGCACGAGGGTAACCATGTACTAAAATGTCCAATCAACATTTTTACTTCAAGCCTAAATCATTTTAGTAGGTGAAAAGCAACACTAATATTTCCTCATCTGCATTGTTACCTCACTTCTGCCTGAAAAATCTTCTTTCTAGACATAATTTTACCATAAAACATTATTCTTTTTTTCCCCCCCTAGTGAAGATCTAATCACTGCACAGCCCAGGCCTGAGCGTCTCACAGGTATGCTCTGCACAAGCCAGATGTGCAGAGGAAAACCAGATGCCTCAGAACTTGTTCTGGTATTTTATGCAATTTTGTTTCATGTGTTCCTTACTCAAGCAACAGACTCTTTATAGTGTTATTATGCAGATTCCTAGTCTGTCCTATGGAAACTAAACAAGCAACCTTTCATAGCTCATGTATGCCAGCCTTTTGAGACAAAAAGACGGCAGACTCTTTTTGAAAGATGATCATCTTCACATGATTAAAAATACAATGGCTTCTCAAGAAGGACTGGACATTACCCTACTTCTGCATAATGCTTCTGAATCCTGTTACGATTTTTCTGGCCACTGAAAGGATCAATCACAGACAGAAACAACAAAAATAGACTGTGTCCTCTTTCAGACAATGAATCTTCCCTTCAGTGGTGTAACAGACAGAAAAACTATGAAAAAAACTATCACAGGATAAAGCTAATCTCCAAGGCTGATGAACATTCAGGGAGAGAAGAGGCAGTTGGTATTGCAGAAAAGCCTTTGACTATCCCCAAACTCCTGCTCAAAGCACATGTGTGTTTTAAAACAAAAAACCTACCAAAACAAATGGTCCAGTACCCACACAAGTCCCTTCCCAAAGGAAAGGATAAATAAAAGAACAAACTACACATGATGGATGCTTGTCACATCACTTTGTGCACTGTTTGTTAGAAGGTGATCAGACATTTCAGTCGTGAGAGTGGGACAAGCTTATACAGAATAATTTTACTGCCTCACACATTCACTGCTAACCATCTAATACAGCTTTGTTGTAGAAAAAATACAAACAATGGGCTATTTTCATCTTCAATTCAGTGGGTGCAGCACCTTTTTATTTAGCAACATCTCCTAACATTGAAGTATTCAATGCACCACTGGTATCCAGATTCCACACAATAAAACACG
>NW_010140058.1:0-1473 GCF_000699245.1 Pterocles gutturalis | reverse complement strand
GAATGCCAGTACACTTAGTGGTATCGAAAACAGAGAGCAAGGGCACATGGAACTTAGAAATACAGCTTTTTAGTTTTCATTAATAAGACACAACTAAGATAATTTACTTTTAAATCCAGAGCTACAAGAACATTTTTTTTCCAAAACATTTTAGCTTAATTCAAAACACAGTTGATCTTTCAGCACAGCTAAATGGGATATTTTAAGTATGTTTTAAGTGTTTTCCACGCCAGTCTTGTTTGTAAAGAATAAGATTTAATTTCAAATGTGCTGTGACTGTGCCCTCTTTGTAGACAAATTCACTAATATTACTATAGCTTATTATCACTTTTACCTAACGCAAATAATCTCAAACTATCAGCAGAAGTTCAAGAACTTGGAAAGTCACAAAAAATCAATTTACCTTTAATCTTCTTGTACTTCTTGTACCATCTCCCAAACTCCTGGCACTTGGTTGCTGACACATTGGCATAGTATGTGCTATTTACAATGGATGAAATCATACTCTGGAAGCACAGAAAGAAAGACAGAAAATGTTTTAAAATGTCTCGCACAAATAGAAATTTTTTTCCAGGGAAAGTAAATGACATGCGGGCGCAAAATGATCATCCATTTGCAACTTTGAAACACAACAAATTGTCTGATGAGTACAAAAAAATTGGTTTTACTCTCCATTCTATATTCCCAGCTTAATCAAAATTTGAAAAAACTAATTATTATTTTGCATAATGATGCAAAAAAAGATGCTGTACAAACCTAGACTGAGACCTGTAGCTCAGGGGAGGCAGTTCTACTTTACTTTGTACTTGTGATATTACAATATCTAAACTTTAGTTGCATCACAACAAGATTCATGCTGAGGAACACATGCTCGTGGCACCTGGGTGAGAACAAGCATGATTTAGGAACCAGATCCTAAAGGTAAGATTAGATGCTCCAGCATGCATAATCCAAATAACGCTTTTCAGATGTCTCTGTTCTGCTTCCAAATGCAGCAAGACCACACAGCCAAGAATCACAGAACATCCGTGCTACTCGCTGCAGAACAACAGTTAGGTAAATAAGTTAAATTAATATAATTTATAGAAACGTGTGATTAACCCTTGTGTGAAAAATCACCCAAAAGAGAAATTAACAGTGCCATTCAGACCAAAGGGAACTACACATACTACAATACAGAACAGCCAAAAACCACAAAAAGGCTCAAGAAACCTAAAGTATCACTTGCTTAACCACCACCCCTCTCTACTCTTTGTGAATTCTCCCTAAGTGACTCTTAGTCACTTACTGAACTGAAGCAGAGAGGAGCAGGGTTGTTTCCAGAACCTGATACCCATAAAAATGATACTTAATATCTGGGCTGCTTCTGCCCAAAGGATGGGAAAGAGCCTGGTTACTGGTGTTTCCTCCATCCTTTTTTACATTCATTGTATAGAGGAGGCATTTTTTAACAACATTTTGCTTTCCTCCCCC
>NW_010140057.1:0-9912 GCF_000699245.1 Pterocles gutturalis | reverse complement strand
GGTTTGGCCCCCAGCCAACGGCTAACCCACCACAAAACTATAAGCTAGACAATACTAAGTGAAGATGGTATTTATGATTCTCAGGGTAACAGTACTTCTACTTAATTTGAATTCAGTAGTTCAAAGTTGGTGACTGTATGCAGTCTGTAGCTTACTGTAAATTCAACTGGAGCTGCACACACTGATTGCAAAGTTCTGCCCTACATCTTTTCATGCAACAAACATAAATTTTTATAATATTCTCCTGGTATGTGATAGTTCAGTAGAGTAACAAAATAATATCCTGAATATTTTAGTTCCAGTAAATAAATTCTACTACTTTACTTAGAAAGGAATGAATAGATAAGTCAAAATACTATTTTACTTACCAACCATGGTGGTGGTGGTCCTTCACTGGGTAAACTTGTCAGTTGTAGATGCTAAAGTAGATTTTAGAAGAGATACTGAAATTATTTCCTGCTTTTTGAAGCACCAGCCACTGTCCACCGCAATCACAACTATCACCCCAAACAAGCTGATGTTTCTAATTACAAGTGTTGCGTATGGAACACACATTCATCAAAGTCAACAAAACCAGAGGTTCAATATCTTATGTATCTTCAATATAGGAGCAAGTCTAACTTCTTACGTTAGACTTAACGATAAATGCTTATTTTAAATTTCAGAAAAAGCCTACGCCATTGGTAGACTTCGTGGCAAAGTTGGAGAAAATGGTCTTAAAAACTCAAATATTAATAAAGGACAATGGGATATCTCAGTACAAACTGTCTTTATAACCAAGATTCTCACCTCCTGTTGGTACAATGGCCTGAACTTAGTTTGATAACGACTTAATTCCACATTTAAACGATGGACCGTCACTTTCAAAGCATTATTTTCATCTACCAGTTCTTGTGCTTGTTGTCTGAGAGAACGTAATTCTGTAGACTCTATTAAAATAAATATCCAACAAGAAAATTCAATCAAAAGTCAATAAATGTTCACAACAATTTGTTAATTGTAAAGAAAAAAAAAACTCTCAATAAGCTAGAATCATAAGAGAACTTCTCTCAAAATACTGTAATGGAATAACCCCATGAAAAGTTACTAATGAAGAATGATTAAATTTCTAACACATAATTTTTTTTCAGGACCCATGCAAGTATTCCTTGACAAAATTCCTACAAATGTAGAAAATACTGTTGAAAAACTATTTCTCCATAGATACTTCCTCAAATCAATAAGTGGAAACCTACTACTGCAGGAATAGGTGATAAGAAATTAGAAAAATCAAACAAGGTAACTACAGAATAGCTTATATGTTTCTCCCACCTTCACTACTTGACCTCTCTGCAGCTTCTTTAAGTCTTCTGATTTCTTCTTCTAGACTCTCCAGCTTTAATTGCTGTTCTTCCATTTCCCGGTTTTTTCCCTCAAATTGTTGGGCCACATCTTGGTAGGCCTTGATCAGAGACTGATTTTCTTGGTTTAGTTCTCTGAACTTTTCTTTAACCACATTTTCCCATGCTTGTCTTGCCTGAATAGACACACCTGCAGTGCCACAGTACAATGTATTTAAATGGTATTCAGGCTTGAGTAAGAGTTTCAGCAAATATTAGCATTATGTATGAGTCATACTTCATAAAATATAAATCAGCTCATGGCTCCCAGAAGATAAGGCCAGAGAGAATTAAAAAAGTGGATTTGGAAAGAGAGCTATATCATAGAGCAGCTGCAAGTTCCCATCTTTTCTCTTAGCCACTAAAAACATTCCTTCCTCAAAGGGAAAAGAAAGGGTCAGCAGATCTCCCTCTCCCGAGCATCGGTGACTAGAGAGGTGAGACAGAAATACCCACTGCAGTAAGCAAAGTTTTATGTGCACCACATGGACTGGTCTTAATAATGGTGACATCTGCTAGTGTAGGTGAAACTTAAGGGATTGGAGACTTCCAACTTTAATTACATCATTTTAAGACTTCAAAAGCCACTCAGATTGGAAAATAAAAACAAGCCTAAAACATCTAACATAAAAAGCCCTGAACTATTGCTTTCATACATATCACTGAGCACTCAGCACTTTCTCATCTCATCAAGGAGAAATACTTTTTTTCCTCCACGAATTAGGCTTACAGAATATAAGCAGGAAAACATATTTTTAATGTACATATGTATATTATTAAAGTGAAGATGTATAGTAAAGTAATAGAAAAATCAGAAGTACCTGGCAATGGGGGGGGCTTTTCACATATCAGATTTTCAGATAATGATTTTTCTTCCTAGCAGAGAAATAAAAAATAGACAATTTGCTTTAACAGTTATCCTTTCTCAAGAACTCTGAACAGCACCACTGTTGGAGAACTTATGAAACAGAACTGTTGAAGCAGTTTCTTTTATATCAACAAAATTTAGGATGGATTCACTACTCACAATATGCAACTTGTCATTTACCCATCTTGACATCGTTTTGTCATTTATCACATTTATCAGGCACTCGTGGACACTTGGAACTGTTAATATTTTCTTTAGTTGTCAGAGATATACAATTCTCAAAGCAATTTTATGGCTGATATAAAAGTTACATAAACATAAAGCTTCCTGACCAAACAGGATGGATATTGCTCCACCTTGTTAGTTTGTATAAAATAAGACTTCAGAATAGTCAATTATGATATGAACTGTCAGTCCCTACCTGGGAATCAATGAATAAATTCAAATGTAAAATGTTCAACAAAGTTGAAGAACTTTGTTCTCCCTTTGCTGGTAAAAAAAAAAAAAAAGAAAAAAAAACCAAAAAAAACCCACACCCAACTATTTTTACATTTTCAGAAGGTTCTTTCATCAGGAAAGAACTACACGCTGAATTTATACTTATGCATTTACTTAAGGTGAACATGATCGATACCCAAACTTTCTCCATGTTTTCATGAAGCAGCAGTGAAATTCTCTAAGGATATGATGCCGTGTAATTTAACACACCAAGACACTGATGACTAAATGAGTCAAAACTCTCAAACAATTTCAAAAAGAAAATATGTGTGGTCAAGAATTTGAAGAACAAAAGTGATGTTAACAATAGAAGAACTGACCATTTTTGTAAATAATATCCCAGCAAGCTGATCTGAGAAACTAAATTTCTTGTGTATTCTTTTTCAAGCTTCTGAAAGTAGTCAGATGGGCCCAGCTGGGAAACTGGATAGAAATCTGGTGAAGCCAGGCTCATAATTTGAAAATTATCATTAAGAGCTGTCTCTTGCTATAACATGAAGTCTCCTACTCACCATTGCTTTCTTTTGCATGATGAACAACAGAAGATATATAAAAAATAATAATAAGCCCTAACTTTTGTATGTCCTGTTTACCTATACAGTTGTATTTTTTTCAAAATTAATGATTATCCATTCTTGTACTCCAAAAGAAAAAGATTGCCTACTGGCAATAAATAAGGGGGTTTTTTACGTGATTGTAAACTATCAGCTGTTTGTAACACCTTTTTTTCCAAAATGCATCACAAATTGACCTTCATATAAGTCTTACCTTTAAATGCAAGCCCAGATGTTGGTCTTCTGCTAAAGAAAAACAGATCTTTCAGTGAATTAAAAACAAAAGTATTTCTAAGTCCGTAAACAATAAGGGTTCATATGGATATGTAAGCACACATATTATATACTGCAAATAAATGTAAGGAAGTCCTCCTAAAGCCACAAATGAGATCTCTTAACTTTCCATTATCTCTTCCATGGTGTATCAGGATACTGATGTGTGTCCTTTCTTTACCTCACACTGTATAGATGCAACTAGGGAAGAAATTAAGCTATATTGTTGTCTTCCACTATTCTTTTAGAATTTGACAAAAGCATAAATTAAATATTTTCATTTATTTTACTGGGCTTGAATTCTACTGCATCTCCAAACAAGGCAAATGCAAACCTAACAGCTTCCAAGAACTGCAGCACTTACTATGTAGAAGAGGGATTAGAAATGGTTTATATATCCTGTTCCTTTCAGTTTAATGCATCCACTTCCCAAATGGTTTGATAAAAACAACTCATTCTTTCTGGATATTGTTCTCTACAAAGCTTTTCAAATAACTCCACTGAAATAATATTGAAACAACACTAGAATCCAACATGAATAAAACCTAGAAAGACACAGATTTTTCAAAATGGACTCAATTCTGCTTCCTCTTTCTTATCCAGTAGCTCCTCCCATCCTTTGTAAAAATGGCTCTGGAGCAAATTCTGATTTCCTGTTTCTAAAATAATGGACAAGACAATGATGCAATATAACTCCTATGCAGCTAGACTGGTCTTGTCATAATTTTTTCTCCACAATATTGTATTCTTACAAGAAAATAGCTCATTGACAGGTCCAGTTATGAATCAAATGTCCCTGATCTAATTAAATTACCTATTGCAAAAATATATTTGTGAAGCTTAACAATTCAGAGGTTAGGGTGATAATGTGAGACTGATGATCATGTTCAGCTCTCTGTCAGAACCTTCCTCTGTTACCTGATGTACAATTTTAAGGCCCACTCCTTAAAGGATGGCAAGAACGATACAACTTCTGTAGAACAGATAATCTTTGTATCATAACATCTGATTATTAAAAAAAAAATTCTTACTGATGATTTTCAGATATGACATTTTTTATCCAAGGAAAATGACTGATTAAAAATGTTTTCTTCTATCTCTAAAGCTTTTTTTTTTTTTTAACATTGATAGTTTCTACTTTTTTCCATTTTTTGAGCACAATAACACTCCAATAGTTTCCAAAGAATACACTGAACTGATTCTGGCACATATATCAACAGAAACATAGTAGAGAATGATTGTTCTGGACAAGACAAAAAGTTCACAAAACTTTTTTTTTTCCTCTCCTCTCTTTTTACACTGGTTGATAGTGGGCATTTAGGAGTTTCAATTATACAGTGAATATAGACCAATCTTGCCTCTTTATGCAGATTTTTAATTTTCTGTAACTACTAGAAATGGCTACGTATTTAGTAGCATTTCCTTCACTGCCCTTTAAAAAAAAAAAAGGAATATATCATTATCATATATTATTAGATTTTTATTCAAAAATTATTTTTCCCCATGGTATTAAAAGATATGGCATTTTGACTTTAAGTTTATTTACCTCCTATTTCCACTTTCAACTCATCCGCCAGCACCTGAAACTCTGTTTCAAGAGAAGGCACCTCTTTCTTGTCAGCATTAGTACTAGGAGATGGTGGAGACTTTTCCTACGTAAAAATAAGACAAACCTTTCTAAATCGTGGTAACACTGTTAAAATAGCCCACATGTCTTGATATCTGCATGAAACCTTTGGTGTACTAATGTCCTGGTCACATTTGGAATTGTACTTCAATATTTTAAGATAACAATTAGTATTACATACTTCTTTTATTTTAGGGCTCTATGTAAATAAAATCTAAACTTTACAATGATCAACAGGAGGCAGGAAACCATGCTAGTCATTTAGTTCACAGGGCAAATATTCCCTGTCACTTGATTCAGTCCCAAGAGTCTGAAATTATTCCACATTTGCTTGTTTCCGGTGTTGTATCTAAGCTTGCTCTTAATAAAAGATCAACCATTTGTCTATATTACAGTACTGAGGGATTCATGAATAATTTTTAACATTGTCTTCACTGGTTTTCCCCTGTTGATCGCATACTAATGTTCCACATATTCCACTCACTCCACCTTTTTTTTTTATTCCCCCCTTCCCTCCTCTGACTACTATCTCTTCACCTAGGAGTGTTTTCTGATTTCTTTGACATACATGGCATTTTATTGCCTCTTTACTACTCGGTTACTTCTTCCTGTCTGTTAAATTTTTGTATCATGTTGGACCAAACTTAAATGTGCCTTAGTAGTATTCAGCTGGTCATTGCTGGTTTAAACAATACAAACCTATAACACAGAAAAACCCACTAGTCTTCAAGACAAGAAGGTAATTTATTCTGTTTGATTCTGAATCTCCCTGTCTCTATATAGGTCTCTGCTCATTAGCACAAGATTGAATCATTAACTAAGCTTTCACCACTTAAAAGTAAAGCTCCCAGTGCTTTTAAGAAACAATCTGCTATATAAGTAGCATGCTCAACATAAAATATTGGACATTTTACAAGACTAAATTATGCACAATACCACTGTTTTCCTAATAAGAAAAGGGTCCTAATAATCAGAGATATTGAATCTGTGAGGATCAACAAACTAACCTGTGTAGGAGTAAATGAACCACAAAAAGAAGCATGTGAAATAAAAATCAGATAAATGTCTGAAGAGTAAAAAGAGAATTATAAAGCCTTAAAAATATTTAATATTTGCATTAATATATTAAAACACAGTAAAGGAATTAATGCATTTGAAAATCCTACCTCTTTATTTTTGCAGGTAACAGCATAAATAGCATTAGTGCTAAAGCTTTCTCCCCTTTTCTTATTACTCTGACAGCTGGACTCCACCACTTTATCAGCAGGTGAAAGATGGGCATCCATGTCCTCATCCTCACCATAACTGGCTGATACTTCAGGCACTTCCAGGGACTGTACAGGATATCTGTCACTACCGTCAAGTTTCCTGTTGGGCCTGCAAGTAGAAAGCAGTTTAAAGCCTGTGTCAGTGTTGCTTACTCTTCGAAAAACAAACACTAGTAAAGTAGAACCATCAGGCTTACAATATACACAAGTCCAAACAGCTGAACAAACAGACATCTAAGCTTCTGTTAGCTGCAAACAAGGAATCTAGCCTATGCATATGCTTTAAAATAGACAGTTAACACTGGAGCTACATTTTCTTCTCTACCTTAATGAAGATGACAAATTAGAGATAGAGGTTGCTACTTCTGCTGAAAGAAGAGTCTGAAATAATTATTTTGCACATAGGAAATATCTGACATGTAATTCAGATGATTCCTCAGTGATTAACTGTTTGTATAATTCATCATTATTTGGCACAAATAATATATGTTGTTACTTGTGACTGCTGTACAATACAAATCTCCCTCTCTGAAGATTGTATGCATGACATCACTGTACGAGAAACAGAACAAGGATTATAGACACTTCAGACCCCATTTATGATGTGGTGAGAAAAAAAGTGGCTAGAACAGCAGGATTTTGCTGTAACTCTTTGGTAAAATTGTATCATTGACAGATTATATTTCTAATATAAGATATCAAAACAGAAAGTATGCACTACCCCGTTCTGAGCTCTGTGACTGTCTCATATGGTTCAAAACATTCTTGTTCCACACAGGTGTGATCACTTTCAGAACGTGATCGCCGCCAAGGCTGAGGAAGAGCAACAGTGCGCCCTGTTAGGGCTGTTGCAAAGATAGCTGCCCCTAGAGTATATCTGGAAGAAAACAGAATAAAGCAATGAAATACTAATGTCTTTTCTATGCTCCACATTTTATATTTTTTTCTACTGCAAAATATCTTTACTAGTTAAGCAAAGCAAAATGCATAAACAACACTGAAAGTGCTAAGGTTATAAACTATTAGCCCCCAAAGTAAAGCACAAAACTGGGCAAGCTATCATAACACAGCCATCTAAGAGTGAAGTACAATACCTATTTGTTTTCCCAAATCACATGCATGAAAATCATGGAATATACTGAGTTACATTCCCAAAACCGACATCAATAATTTACAGTACTTAGCATTCAGTTTAGCCATAATAATACCGGCATTGTGTTGAAAAAGTTTCATGTTCTGCTATTTTGTTTCGTAGTTTCCATTATTCCCTGCTCTGCACCTTTTACTGATGATACTGAAGCTGTTAATAAGTGCTGACACACTGCAAACTAGGGCAAGCGTAAGTGCTTATTTGTGGGATGCTGTGGAGTATAGAGAGGGATAAGATGAAGATTAAAAAAACAAGTAGGAATACAGATTAAAGGAGAGAAATGGTGAGGACTGCAACAGGAATGACAACTGGAGGTCAATGAACTAGGATTAGGTAGGAATGTTACAGACACTAGAAAGACCATAGAAAACAACGAGAATTGAACTAAACACAGAGAAAACATAGAAGAAAAACTCTAAGAAGCTACAAATTAAAAGAAAAAGAAATGTGTATTTTCTCTTTATTTAACTTGCCTACATAGCTAATTCAAATCTAATCCAGCATGGTTTTACATGCCACTTTTTTAAGTCCCTGCTTTTTTTAATAGGCAATAAAATGCCATGTTAGTAACATTTAATTTATGCCTTTCTAATGAGTTAAAATTTCCCGACTCATTGTACTAGTACTGCTACAGTCCTACACTCTACTCTAGCAGACAAATTAAAAACGGCCCTAACTTTAAGTAGACAATTTGTCTTTAATTGACTCAGATTTATAAGAAGTTACATATTCATAATGGTTATTGTCCTAATTATTTAGCGTGCTTAGGAGTGGGAGAACAGCTATCTTTAAAGTTCAAAGAAGGGAACTGCCCCAATTAAAAACATTCTATTTATGAAAAGGTTTATTTAAATCCTGCAGCAAGGACATGCAATTCTAAACATGCTTTTCTAGTATGCTATCGTAGTTGATGAACCAAAAAAAAGTCACTCAAAACCTACCTGCGCCTTTTTGGAGAAGGGTTTGGACTACGAGGGGAAGGGGTGCGGGGAACTGCAGGTTTAGGAGCTACGGTAGCAGCAGGGACCAGGCCACGAGCTATATTTTTCTAAACAATTTAAAATAAAATTAGTTGACAATGATTTTAAGGATGACAATAAGAAAAAAACCACAGAATTTAACATGCACAAAAACTAACAATGCAAAATAATATAAGGGAAGAGAACAATTACATGCAATTAACATAAACAGAAAACTTGAAATGGTTCCAAGTTTAATTTTTTAACATGTATGAACAGCTGCTAATGAATGTTAGAAATGTAATTTACATAAGACCCATGAATGCAGGTTCTCCACCCACTATATCATAATCTTCAAAAACAGAATTTTAACTTACTCAAGTTTTTTTCCTGTATATATACAAGAAAAAAGTAATACTATAAATTAATTTTTTTCAACATATTTGAACCCTACTTCAGAGTAACATTAGTCCCTTTCTTGTAGAAAGAGTCTGTCATTCAGAAGTAATCCTCAGTCACAGCAGTATGAGATGGAAGAAAAAAATACAACTAAACAAGTCGCAGTCCAAGGTTCAGTCTGAATAATAATTTAAAAAAATCCTAATGAGTTTTTATCAGCAAACCCAACATTTTTTTTAAAAGGATAACATTAAATACCAGCTCAGAAAAACTGGGACCAGACTTCCCTACAAAGAGTACTTTGAATGAATCACATAATGGTTAGGTTGGAAGGGAGCTCTGGAGATTGTCTAGTCCAACGCCCTGCTCAAAGCTGGGTCAACTAGAGAAGGTTGCTTGTCCTGGAATCCTGTCCAGTCGAGTGTTGAGTATCCTCCAGGCTGTTTCTGCTATTTCTGCTACAGAAATTTTCTTTTTTAATTATTCTTTAATTAGTCTTCTCCAACAAGATAATATAGGTGAACCTGGAAATGCTTGTCTTTACAGGAAGCCCCACCAAATAACTAAATGGAGCATTACAAAGACTGCCTTTTTACTCAGCCTTATCTTGCAGAGGCACGGTTCCCCAATTCTGGAGGTCAGTCTGGCAATGCACCATTTTGTTTACTAAAGGCTGTTGACTGTAGATGTATTATTGGCATTACCAGGGAATACAGCTGAGGTAAAAGGATGCTGTCATCCCACAGTAAGGACAACAACAGAAAATCAAGGCTTGATTTTCATTCTATTAAAAAAACCTCAATTATTTCAAGTACGTTAAAAGATAACACCCTCACCGTCGCTGACAATCCTACAACCCTTGGCTGCTCTAAACTTTCGCTGTGAACTTTTTATCAGTTCACTTTACGGCAGCGAACGTGTGTTTGGAGGATCACCT
>NW_010140056.1:0-7851 GCF_000699245.1 Pterocles gutturalis | reverse complement strand
TTTTTTTACAGGACACAATACCCTCACTCATTCAAGACCTTAACTAAGGATTCAGTGTTCCAGGTCTGACGTGAAAGGATTATATACTGGTTTATATGATGCTTTATGCAGACGTTCTCATTAAGGAAACTGGGATCTCTCTGCCTGTATTTCTGTTCTCTGAAAGCCTGGCAGGGCCACTGAATGACTATATACCATGACCAAAACACTAGTGAGGTCTTTCTTGTCTCCTTGCATGCATGGAGCTTGCAATGATATCTTTAACTTGCCCCATGCTTCTCACTTTAAGGAGGCAGTTTCTTACATTTTTCGAAAGGCAGAAGCCAAAATCCTGTCCAAAAAACACGACCAACCGCTTAGTTTAATCACAGAAGCAAATGCAATTAAAAGGAACGGCACAGTAGAAAGTTGTGCAAAATAACTGATTTGGTTTCTTTTTCTTCTTTCCCACAAAAAAAGAAAGTGCTTGTCCGTCCCATCAAAATGCCTCTGATCTCAAGACTCATCTAACCAACAAAACAAGGAGAAATGAAAGAAAAAATGAAAAAGGCTCTCTGGAAGAGTGTGGTACGCATACATCTTCCCTTCACACAGTGCTTCACCTCTTCTCCCCCGGCCACAAGCAGGGGACTCCTGAAAGCTGGCCAGGTGCAATGCGGAGAACAGCCCCACACACCCCAACATGCTTCAGGCACTTTTGTAAGGCTCTGCTAGACCCTTCATTCTGCTCTATCTTTGCTAGATGTGTTAATAAGTGACCAAGATTTATTGTGCTATAGTTTCATTTCACAGTCACACATAGTGCTCTTCTCAACAGCATTCTCCCTCTTGAATTCCCAAGAGCAGGGAAGCACAGTCCCGTCTGTAGGAATGTTCTGGTTTTTGAATTTTGAGACCATCATCATCGCTAGATTAAAACTGGACTGGCTGAGTCTATCTACAAAAACACAGTTATCAGCCCTCCACAGGCTTGCAGAAGGTCAGGGCAGCCAGGCAGGGAAACTTAAAATTCAAGAAAGATTCTCTGTGTATTAGGTCTTAATTTAGAAGTGGCTTGGGTACTTCAGCACTGACTTGAGGTTAGGCATGCGAGTCCTCTCACTGAAGTCACAGGAGCTATTCATGGGCTCAGAAGCTAGACACGCATTAAGCACCCTCCTGACTTGTGACTGCAGATCATCATGTCTGTGACTTCAGACCGTAACATCTGGGAAGCGGAGTCCGCTGCTCAATACCGCCTTGTCCAGCCCTTTCCGTGATGATCCTATCTGCTCTGGGATCTAAGAGCTGCTGGATAACAATTATTTAATTTAAATGACATCAGTTGAGATCAGACAAGCCTTAACTTTGGCTTTTTCAGGAAAAACCAGAAAGCATCCATACACGCACATTGCCTCTTCTGATGTCAGCAAAAATTTCACTCTGATTTAATGAAAACCAGGATTTAATTGCAACATTTAATGCTCTGAGTGTCACTAAGTAAAACTGGGGCTGTCCCGGATTTCCTAAACAAGAGAGTTACCAGTTCTAAAGACAAAAGCAGAACTGTCAACAGGGAAAAAAAAGGAGAATTAATATTTCTCTTCAGCCCTGAACGTTCCTAGCAAATCCTAGAAATGGCAACAGCATTCAGCGACGGACACAGCTTTCTCATAATCCCAATTTTGTTACCTTATAGCCTTTATTTTGCAAGATTTCTCCCTGGGTTTGCTCTGGCCCCCTGCAATCAGAGAGCTGAACAGCCAGCCACAGTGCAGCAGAGAGCTCGAGACTAACCCTGAGAGCTGGGAAAGCTCCTCGTGTCTCCTGAATCTGCTGCTCCAGAAATCGCGGCAAACCCGTCTGCATCACAGGGCTGCTCTGCCTGGCTGGATGGGAGCGAGCACCAAGTCCGAGAACCGGGCAAATATTTCACAATCCTTTTGGCGTGATCACTCCTGTTGAAGGGAATGAAAAGTTCATTTGTATCCACATACACCGAGTGGTTTGTACAGCTGCTCCCTGCTGTATATCGCATACGCAGGATCAGGCCGCAGGCAAGGGAGAAAGTGGGTCGTTAAGTCACAGAAATTCAGTCAACCTGTCCAGATACGAGTCCCAGGAGAACACTCCATTTAGATAGCTTCCTCAACCCTCCTGAAGCTCTGCTGAGGATCGATTAATCTAGACATACAGAAATGATAATAACTGACAAATCTCAGTACGCAGGAAGTCATTTTTAAAGCATCATTATGTGCATTAGAAAGCTTTAACACTCGTGACACCATCATTACAATCAAGGCTCATCTGGCATTACCCAGCACTGGGAAGAGTGTAGCGGGGAGTAGTTCGGTTTGATCCCTAATCTAATTAAAATTCTATTTTGTTCCAGCAGCCAAAGCCATCTTCCATTTTAAAAGCATAACAACGTGTAGCTGCAATTACAAATTAATTTAATTTAAAAGCAACTGCTACATACAAGAAACTCCTGCACCTTGGACATCCTCGTGGAGAAACATGAATGACACGGCTCGAACGCAGAACTTGGCAGTTCTGGCTCCTTACAGCCCAGCACTGATGTAAAACAAAAACATTACAAAAAGTGGAAAGCTCCCAGCTTTGCGGGACAAAGGCACAGCTGTATTTCGTACCTCCCAAAACTTATTCTGTGCAGCACAGACTTGAAAGGGAATTTTTGGGGTGGGGCTTGTGGAGGATGCTTAAATCCCTTCCCAGTTGCCTAGTGCAGTTACAAAGTTATTAGCCTCACTGTGAGAGTTAGAAAGCGAAATACCACATCCTGAATAATTCAAGAAGTCAGACTGAAGGACAGTAGTAATGCCTTCTCACTTTAAATCCTGTCTCCCTCATCCCCATACTGATCTCCTGCGACTCTGCTAAACATCAAGCAGCAGCAATAAAAGAACTAGCCGCTAACAGACAGCTGCCCAAAGCTGCTCCCTCCCTTCTCCCCCACGTGCCCATCAGAAACGACTCTCCGCATCCATCCTTCTCTTCTTTCTGCTGACTTGTGAATGAGAAAGGGAAAGCAAAAATTATTGATCTGATCTCCAAATTCAAAAGTGCAGAGCATCCCCAGGCTCCGAGAGAGGAAAGCCCCGGTAAGGTCGTGTTAGTAGCGTCCTCTCTCTGCCAATCCGTCGTTCAGCTGACAAAACTTTCAAGGTGCCGGTTATCACAGCGATGGGGTGAAATCAGAAAGTCCGCCTGGGGTTTATAAAATTCCAGTTTAACACAGGCACACCACGATTTATGAACGTGGTGCATTAATGGCTGGGCTCAGCATCACTAAATCAGTCCCTCCTGCTAGAAGTATGAAGAAAAGACGGATAAATCAGAGCATTTCATTTAGAGTGATTTACATTGCAGATAAATCAACGCAGTGATTTGTTAACACGTTGAAGGATCTTCTCATCTCCTTCTGGTTTTCCATCAACCCAAACTTTTTAAAATTACATCACTAAATCCCAGACTAGAGGGGCAAGGCCATAGCTGAAATCTTGGGGGCAAAACCAATGAGGCTTACAGTGCGGAGTGATGGTTTGGTTGGGCTGAGCTGGGCGACGAGACAGCCGGGTTCAGGTCCCTGCTCTGGGACTCCTTCCACGATTTGGAGACTCTGTGTGGGAGCCACTCTCCTGTCTTGTTCTACAATTCCTCAGTCCCACGCCCCCCTGCATGAAAGTGAGACCAGAGTACATCCCCTGGAGGGTTAGATCAAGGGGAAAAAACACCTTCAGAAGAGCACAGGGTGTTCAACACTAAGGCAAATACAAAATACAAATATAAGGCAGGCAGGGATCTTGGTCACCCCGGAGAGCCATGGGAAGGAGCTGAGGTCTCCTTCAAGGTGACAGTCACTTATCAGTGATCAGAGGGACAGATGTGGTGTGGGTTGATGGTTGGACTCAATGATCCTTGAGGTCTTTTCCAACCTTAATGATTCTATGATTCTATGTAACACGGGATGACCAACAAGAGCACAGACTTGGAGCATTTCTTTGAGGAGCTCCAGCTGGGCTGTGCAAAGATCATGAGCATAATTTTCACAATCAGGAAGATAATTTGCAGAAAAACCCACCGCCTGCTCCCAGGATACAGAGTTTCTGAAAAGACTGCTGTAGCCATCCTGCTTGATCACCTTCCTAACACCAGCCACAGAAACAATGCAGACGAGACTGCAGGAGAAGAGGGCTGAAGGAATGTCCTGAAGAGCAGCTAAGGACTTTGGGTTTGTCTAGTCTGGAGAAAAGGAGGCTGAGAGGCAACTTCACTGCAGGGGAAGCAGAGAGGGAGGTGCTGAGCTCTTCTCCCTGGTATCCAGTGACAGGACACGTGGGAATGGTTCAAAGCTGCACCAGGGGAGGTTTAGACTGAATATTAGGAAGCATTTCTTTACCAAGAGTGTGGTCAAACACTGGAACGGGCTTCCTAGAGAGGTGGTGGATGCCTCAAGCCTGCCACTGTTCAAGAGGCATTCGGACAATGCCCTTAATAACCTGCTGTAACCTTTGGGCAGCCCTGAATGGGTCAGGCAGTTGGACTAGATGATTGCTGTAGGTCCCTGCCAACTGAAATTAGTCTAGTCTAGTCTATTTTAAGAGCTCCTACCAAGGGAATCAGAAAACCATTCAGCCTTTGATGTATTGGTACAATTTTGGAGGACTGCATGGCAGAGGGGCTTCCTTTCTCAGCCAGTCCTTGGCAGCTACTGCTTTTGATATAAAAACTACCGTCCTGTTTGACTAACCTTCTGCTTCAGCTTTCACGTTGCAGTGTGGTGCTGAAGAAGCAATACTAATCTGCAGTTCAGCAGACATGAAGTTGATCAGCACTGTACTTGAATCACTGTCTGACCTTTGCATCCATTTATTTCAGCAGCAAGACTCATTTGAATTGATCTAAAGGAGCTCCTTTCTGAAACGCCGTTACACTGATGCAAATAGTTCTTGTATAATTCCTATACAAAGCAACGCTTCCAGTACTATTCAGGAAGCCATTCACAAAGTCCTGTCTGTACTGGATGGACCAGCAGCACTAGAAAATTAGGACTGACTCTAAAATGCAGTTGGTTGGGGTTTTTTCGCTTTACCTTAAGCACACATGGGAGAGGTTTGTGCTAGCAGGAGATGTCAGAAGGAACCGCTCCAGGGAGTGGAATGCCCTGGCCACCATAGAACAGGCACATATATACGTGTAGATACACATATAATACACACAAATACACATTTATATACACATGCATTTTGTTAATACATATATATATATGTATGTTTATATATACATATACATGCTGGACACAACTGTATGAGCTGAAAGAACTCAGGACACAGGGTCAAGTGCCTTAGTCTGGGAGTTTCCGAGTCCAGAGTATCTGGTTGTTCCTTCCCTCAATGGTCCAGCTGTGCCAGCAGATAAAACATTATCCTGACAAGACTGTGCTTTGAACAGCACAGATCATTCTGATGAGGCGTCTGTGTACAGTAAAAGCACAAAATTTCTTAGAATTGCTCTTCTCCCCAGCAGGAACAGTGAAAGGGCAGGGCGTGCTGGTGCTGCCCCAGGGCTCCAAGTCCACACCTAACCCAACGTTATCCTTAATTTATCCTAAAGGTATATCCAAGAAAAAAAAAAAATCAAAAAATCAAAGAACCTTACTCCCAAAGCCTCCGCCTCTGTAGTCTGGAACAATCCTCTTCAGTTCCATAATTACTTTAACAATTTGGCAATCTAGCTGGATGTTGCCAGTTTGGGAATGATTTCATGGTCCAGAGATGGTTGCTGAGGACAAAGCAGAACTAGAGATCCATTTTAAATATTAGTTGATTAGATAACTTGTACTTTTAAGTATACTGCACGATTATTGACCCATAAACCACAAAATGCCTCTGAGTTCTGGTAAGACCCATGCCTTGCATCAACTGCACGAGCTGTAAGCCCAGCCCCAGGGTGCTCTGGCTTCTGGATATAGGGCGTATTCAAAACCTTCCCAAGCGCCAGCACAAAGTGGTATCACCTTATCCCTGTAGCCTCTCCCACAAGGGCGACTTGAGATCTACCCTTCAAATATTTACACACACACTTCATACACCAGACTAGACACTGCTGAAGCAGAGCTGTGGGTATGCATAATACACCTTTATTTTCCTATGATATTGTTATGAAGTAGGAGGTGAGATTATTCACATATTAGGCCTTCCATCTCCAGGGAACTGTCTGTGGTTTCTATATTTATATTTCAGGGTTGTCACAGAAAATACTGCTAGAGATTTTGATGTTGAAAAGTGATGCAAATTTAAAAAAAAAATCCGTGGTGTTTCCACCTCATCCCCAAAGCTGGAGGAAACAGAGGTGCTCAGATTGTTGCTCTCCTCTTTCTTCAAACAAAAAGGCAGAGTCAAGCAGCAGGAGGCCATCACACAAATGGCAATCATAAAATTGATCAGGCTATCAAACAACTGTCAAGAAGTGGAAAATAGATTAATGAGCATTCATTATTGACTGGTCAAGTAGCCTGGCAACAGCTCTCTTCAAAGGCTGACAGCAGCAGGACTCTCTAATAATTTCCAAGCAGGACAGGACCTTTCTTATGCCACTGGTCAGCACAGCTCTGGGATTTTGCTCTTCACCATGTGGGGAAGATAAAAGAGGACTGAGATACAATACTGGCTGGTGTCTAAGCACAAATATTCCAAAATCTGAATTCCCTGTCATGTAAGCACCAAGAGAAATGGGCAAATCTGGATTAAGAGATGCACAACTAAATATTTTCAACAGCTTATCGCGGGTTGCTATTTTAGAGAAGTCTGCCTCCTACCAAATGAAAACACGAATAGTAAAGTTTTGAAAATGAGCAACAAAGAAGTAGGGAGAAAACAAAAGGGTTCACATGGTAGATTGTCTTGGTCCCTGCTATGTCAATGCCACTCTGTGGCCAGCAGAACTGTTCAAGTGGGATCAACCTCATTATAAGAGAGGCTGGGCAGACCAAGAACGCTTCTGCTCTCCAGTGCACTGCCCAGGTCCGTTGTCTTAGTCTGAGTATTGAACCACCCTAATTTCACATATAGCTCAGCATATGTAGCATACATACAGATCACCTTCTTTGTATCTGGCCAGTTCAGATAGGATGCACACGCATTTAGGGTCACCAGCCCATGGGCTCGAGGCTGGCTCCTCTTCAAAACAGCCTGGCTCCAAGGACCTTCCAGGCACAGAGCAGAGGATACTTGTTTTATCAGGTTTCTGAAGTTTAAGAACATTTTACAAAGGGCAATGAAAGGGGTGGAAAGTGCCTTATGTCAGCAGTTGGCTCAAGACACAAGGACTTGATGGTTTGAATGCTGCCAAGATTGGGATTGTGTTGTTATTGTGCCGCAGATGAACTGCAGCCTTGCGTAAAACAGGTATTGGTGGTATTCTACATCAATGGATCAAAAGTGGGTGGCTTCTTGGTTTGCTTGAGGGACTGTTTCAATCAGGTAAAAATAAACAAAGACATGGCTGAAGGCCAAAGACATAGTAGGGAAGTTCCATCTCAAGAACCTCTGTACTGTGTAACTACAACTCACATGTACTCACTGTCCCACAAGGTACGCAGTACAACCCACACACATTCACCTCCCACACAGGGCTGAGGGACCCAAAACCACCATTGATCAGTGAGTGCAGAATGAGTCCTGCGGTGCCCAAAGGGGCCAGTGGCAACGAACCTGAGCAGTCACTCACTCCTCCCCTGCGTACAGCGACACTGCGGGCTGCCCTAACACCTGTGTGTTACGTGTCCAACTCCTTGGGTTCAAAACAGGGGAAAAAAGAGGGTGAAAGGTGTCGTGGGTTAAAGTTAACTTA
>NW_010140055.1:0-4992 GCF_000699245.1 Pterocles gutturalis | reverse complement strand
GGAGGTAGGGGACGGGGTTGAGGTGAAGGGGGGGCATAGGGGTTAGTGAGGAGGCTGGGGAAAGCCCGTCAGGGGAGGCAGTGAGGAGAGCTGTGGGAGGGAGGGGCTGTGGGGAGGAGGATGAGGGAGTGCCCGGGGGTAGTGGGTTCTTGGGGCGGGCCCAGAAAGGAGCGAGAGCTGGGGAGGGTCAAGGTGTTGAAGAGGGGTGATCTGGGACTGAGGTGGGGGATAGGTGTGGGAGGAGGGGTCTGACCAGGTTACAAGGGGCTGAGTGGTGCAGGGGAGACCCTACACGTACACCTTCCTTTCCTTTATGGTGTTAGGAAGGCTTTATTCCTCCTGCTCAGTGGGGATGTGAGTGAAGGGGAGACATGGAACAAGCCCCAGCGCAGGGCTGAGCCTGGGGGAAGGCCCTGACACTCGCGCCGGCCCTGTAGCCCAGGTCTTGTCCTAGTGGGAACAGCCCGTGTCCCCTCATGGCGTGGGCTTGTTCAGGTTATCCGTGCTGTTTCATGCCCTAGTGTATCAGGGCCATGAGCAGCGATCCCAGATGGGAGAGTGATGATGGTAGTGGGCTCTGAGGTGCTGGCAGCCAGTCTCCATCCTGTTTATTTTCCTTTCTCCAGCGCTCCCAGCAGCTGAAGCGTTTGGCATGGCTGACCGCAGCACCGCACCGCTTGAACTCTGGCCTGCCAATGAATATTGGGGTTCTCTTTGTGCCACAGCAGGAGGCTTGGGTGGTGGAGAGGATGGGCAAGTTCCACCGAATCCTTGAGCCTGTAAGGAGCTGCTTTTCTCCTGTTCTAGAATCAGCAGGTTCCTAAAGCTTTAGTAAGGTGCATCCTTTGCGTGAGGATTCGGGGATTGGTGTGCTTATTCTCCCAGATTGCAATATTTGTGAGTGCCTGTAGACTAATGTCCATTGGTCAGGCATTAAAAGCACTGAGAAACCTAAATTCCCTCCATGTGTAAAGCAGTAAAGCTGTGCTTGTGGCATCTGCAGCATGTAGCGTAGTTGGTCTTTGTTTGCCGAGCTCTCTGTAGTCTGGCTGAGCTCTCTGGGGGAAAACCCCAGATGAGAGGGCTCAGCCATCTATTCCCACCCTCTTCCCAGGGTTTGAACTTCCTCATCCCTCTGCTGGATCGGATTCGTTATGTGCAGAGTCTTAAAGAAATTGTCATCAATGTCCCAGAGCAGTCAGCTGTCACCTTAGGTAAGGAGCAGCTTCTGTGTTCTGTCCTTGTCATTCTTCTGCATCCAGGGCGAGCAAGGGACAGAGTGGGGAAGAGTGGAAATATCCCAGGATACTGCACTCAGTCCTGTCCCTGGCGACCTGAGTGCTGTGAGCAGGAGAACCCCAGGAGGTCCCATCTGCCTTCTCGGGGCTACAGCTGCCCCTTGCTGAGTTAAATGCACCTAGGCAGGAATCCATTTTTCAGGTCTTTTCCTGTGTTGAACCACAAAAAAATCTCCTCTGTGTTTCTGTAAAAAAGATTTCAGATCAGGTTAGTGGAAAGCTCTGTTACAGTTCTGGTATCAAGATTTTTGGTTTGGTTTGGTTTTTTCCTCCTTAAACCTTTATTTATGAAGATAACTACAGTATGAAATGTTTTGATCTGGGGACTTAAGACTTCTTGTATGTTAAAACATCAAAATGTAGTGCTTTCTAGGGAATATCAAGGTCCTTTTTACAAAGCCTTTTAGATACGGGGATCCGTTTCAGCCAATCCCTCTTCTGTGCCATGCTGTTGACACCAGGAAGGAAAGGGAGTTCTGTCGAGGGAGGGGAGGTAGCTATGTATTGTCTTTGCAGCTTCAGTAAACAGGATGTGTTTTTCTCTCCTGGCAGACAACGTCACCCTGCAGATTGATGGTGTGCTCTATCTGCGGGTTATGGACCCTTACAAGGTACCATCCCTGCTGCGCCGACGCTCAGCCTGAGTCAAACTCATATCCTCCGTGGCTGCGCTCAGCATGGTCTGTGTGTGCAGTGCTGCTCAGCTGGCACCTTGGCAGCCCCTCGCGCACCACTCGCCTGGCTCTGCTGGCTGCCTTCTCCCCACCATGTGCGCTTCAGCCTCTGCCTGGCTTGTTGTGCCTTGCAAAGCATGCGGGCTGAGCACCCCGGCCCCTCCTGAGGCTCTGGACTCCACTTTTATTTGGCGGGGGTGCCTGTGGCAGGTTTCTCATCTTGGTGCTACGTTTGGCTATCCTGCCTCGTTCTGAATCCCTCAGCACTGCCATCAACGCTGTTTTTTTGCTTCTGCTCTTCAGGCTAGCTATGGGGTGGAAGATCCTGAGTACGCAGTGACCCAGCTGGCCCAGACCACCATGAGATCTGAACTTGGCAAACTGTCCCTCGACAGAGTCTTCCGGGTGAGCTGGGGAGGTGAATCACAGAGCTGCCAGTGTCTCTTGAAACCCCAGGGCGATCTGCTCGGCCAGGCTGATACACTTAATAGCAAAACACCCTCTGCTTAGAGAGCGTCTGGCTTCTGTTTCAGTTGACCTGTTAGTAAATCCTTGAAGATGGGTCTTGTTTTAGTTATTTTTTTTTTTAACGGAAGCTATTCTTTACCCTGCCCTGGGTGAGTTGGAAGGGGTGATGAGTGGCGTGTGCCCAGAGTCAGTGACTCTACTCAAGCGCAGTGGTGAGTGTCCTAGCTGACCCAGTTCTGGGGGCCTATAATGCTTATGCTGCGTTTGGTGGACAGATTTTTTTTTTCCTGGGCGATGTTTGTACCCAGGTGTATGGCAGATGTTTGCATCTCGGCAATTTCAGTTTGGGGCACTGACCTCCCTAGGAGAAGGTGACCCCTTTGAGAGATGAGGGAACATTTTGCCCTGCCTTGTGCCTGTGGAGGTGGGTTTTTCTGGTTGACTTTGGCCCATGGAGGGGTGGTGTTTGTTTCCCTCCTGACCCCCATCTCGTGCTAAGTGCCTCTTCTTTGCTCTCTGCCATTTCTTTTGCGCCTCCCAGGAGCGGGAGTCCCTCAACGCCAACATTGTGGATGCCATCAACCAGGCCTCAGACTGCTGGGGCATCCGGTGCCTGCGCTATGAGATCAAGGACATCCATGTGCCCCCACGCGTGAAGGAATCCATGCAGATGCAGGTTTGGTTCTCTGGGAGGCTGATCTAGAAGGAGAGGGAAGTCTCCCCTTCCACACAGCACAGTTCTCTGCCTGGAGCTGGCAGCACTGGGCCCTCCTGCAGTGAGGGAAGCCTTTGGCACTTCAGCTGCAAACTTAACAGCTATTGAATAAATGGTCCCCATCCTTATTTTGACAGTGGTGGCCCCTGCCTGGTACACACAAGCCCTGCCAGCTCTCTTTAAGGCTCTGTGGGAAGCAAATTCCGGAGCTGAAGGTCTCCCCTTGGGAAAAATCAGATTGATCTCCAGGCTGGAAGGGCAGGAGGGGAAGCAGCTGTCCAGTTAGGTGCGGACACAGCTGCAGAGGGCTGTGCAGCAAGAGGAGCAGAACCAGCTCTCGCCGGGGATCCCGTAGTGTTTTGTAGCTGTGTTCTCATCCTCTAAACCACGTTTCCACAGGGGGGATGTAGGAGCATGTCCTTGTGCTTGCCCCGCAGATGGGATTTCCCCAGCATAGCCATGGCAGGCTGGCGTCTGACCTGTGATTGCAGGTGGAGGCAGAGCGACGGAAGCGGGCGACAGTGCTGGAGTCGGAGGGGACGCGGGAATCGGCTATCAACGTGGCTGAGGGGCAGAAGCAGGCCCAGATCCTGGCGTCAGAAGCTGAGAAGGCCGAACAGATCAACAAAGCTGCTGGTAGTGCCTTGGGCTGGAACATGTAGGGTCTGGGGGATCTGTAGCCCTCTGCACTGAGGGGAGATGCGCCTGCGGAGCAGACCACATCGCTGTCTGTGGGACAGGTTTCCTCAGCCACGCTGATCCTTCTGTGCTGCAGCCCTCAGGCTGAGCTGCAGCTCCTGTTGCTGCCCTGCAGTATCGCCATGCTGCTGCTGGGAAAGAGGGGGCTTTGTGTGTGTGAAATTGTCTCAATCCACTTCTTGAAGTTGTCTTGATTCGCTCCTTGCAAGCACCTTGTGGCAGTTCTGATGCGTGTTCTGCTGTGGTTCGTTGCAGGAGAAGCCAACGCCATGCTGGTCAAAGCCCGGGCAAAGGCGGAGGCGATTCAGCTCCTGGCAGCTGCTCTGGCGCAGCAGGTGAGCGATGGCTCCTTGGGGCAGACACAGATTTGGCACTGGGAGAGGTGAAACCCCAGGCAGAGTGGCACCTGGCTTTCTCTTGGACGCTCCCTGGCATCTTCAGCAGCAGCGAGTGAGGAGTTTCTCTGTCTCGGGGGCCATGACCAGCCAGGGCAGGCAGGGAGAAGGGGCACAGGTGGGCTCGTGGTGGGACACGACTCGCTGCTGAGTCTTGTCCCTCTTTACACAGCATGGCAGCGCTGCCGCCTCTCTGTCTGTGGCAGAGCAGTATGTGAACGCCTTCTCCAAGCTTGCCAAAGACTCCAACACCCTCCTGCTGCCCGCCAACACTGGTGACATCACGAACATGGTCGCACAGGTCAGTGCGGTTGGAGGGACCCCATCTCTTGCCCGGGGGAGGTGAAGGTGACAGCCTGGCGGGGCCTGGCCCTCCTCTCCTCCCGCATGGCTCTCTTGTTCCCTCCAGGCCCTGGGCATCTACACCACGCTGACCAAGCCGCAAGCCGTGAAGACCCAGGAGGAGATGCCCGCAGCCCGTGAGGACCCCCAGCCTCCCCCCACGGAGGCACTGAAGGCAGAACAGGCCAGCTCCAGCTAGCAGGGATGGAAGGATCCCACCCTCACCCGGGGTCTGCCGGGCTGCTGGCAGTCCTGTCCTGCCGCCCTCCTCGGTCAGACACTCTTCTTCCCTTGATCCTTATTTTGTATTTGGATTTAAATCATGTAATAAATGGTACCGGTGCTGCTGCAGCACGTCCCCTGGTGCTGGGGAGCATGACCTGCGACCCCACTGTCTGCCA
>NW_010140054.1:0-3656 GCF_000699245.1 Pterocles gutturalis | reverse complement strand
CTATTTATAACCTGTATTTCCCACAGTTTCATTTCCTGGAGGCTTCTCTCCAAAGAAATGACAGCAAGACCCGAAGAAGGGTCTTCAGATATTTACGCATTTTTCCAGCAGCATAGCAACATCCTTAGGCTTACATTGAAAATATTGGTAGGTTTTCCTCTTCCCTGGCTCAAACAAGAACGGTTTGGACCCAGAGGAGAGTGTGTATCAATTCCTTGGTCTTTAAGATATTTCCCCAGAACCAGAAGAGCTTGTTTAGAACATTACCCTGGTATATACAGGGAGGATTCTCCTGTGTCAGCTCAGCAGATAGCGCTAATCTCCACTGGCAGCACACAGGAGGAGCACAGCTGATGTGATATAATAGAGAAAGTTTGGGTACGTTATTAGTGATGAAGTTTATCTCCTACTTTTTTTTTTTTTTAATGTTCATCCAAGTGTTATGCCTGCTTGAATTTTACCCTAGCAAGTCCTACAATGATGGCCTACAGAGTGGGTTTTCAAGGAGGCACCCAGCAGGAGATACAAGTGCCTGAACAGGTATTTTTATTAACCTGCTGTCTATTTGAGAGCTGCGCTTTCAGTAAAGAAGAATTATGGATTGCAGAATATCACCTGGCACCTGTCAGCCTAAGCAATGAGTGCTGACACTGTCATTTCCTCTACCTCTCATCTATGAAGAACCCCTGCTCACTGCAGGTACCAAAAATAACTGGTGGCAGAGATGTGGCTACCAGCAGCTGCAACTTGTACATTGCACAGGCATCTTCACCTGCTCGTCTTTTGTAAATAAACCTTTAGGTAGTATTGAGCTGTTTTAGCATGCGTGTCATGTCGTGGTACCCAGCATGTTCCCAGCAAGCAACATCACGGGGTTGAACCATAATTCAGACTCTGTTGGTTCAAAACCCAGTCCCTCAGCCCCGGTATAAATGCCTCCTGTGCCAAGTGTGCCAGTAGGTCAGGTCTGTGCTGGGCCAGGGCTCATTGCTGCATTAACAGAATACAGCTCTTTGCTGCGTTTACCCTTTTAGCAGGAGCTGCTCTCACTGAAAAGAATCATATACAAATACCTTGGATTTTTCCTCAACTGGGTTTGCCAGATGACCCGCTGGAAAGCCAGCCACGCACAGGAGAAGGTTTGCACTGGTTTACCCAGCAGCTGCCTTGTTGCAAGACTCAACAGAAGGTGAGGCAGCAGGAGCCCATAGCGGAGGTGTGGACAGGAGTGGGAGAGAGGCCGTCCAGTGCAGGGAGGGCCCGTACAGCCGCTGGGCTGTTATGTCAAATACAGGCATGCTTTGAGCCCCAAGTGGGAGCAGAGGAGTGCTTTACTCTCTGACAGAAAGTTTCTGCTCTCCATTTGCTAGTTAGCACCTCACCTCAACTCTTGCTCCATGGTTCCAGTCCACAGCTTAGCCAGTGCAGCGCTGGCTGCTGCTGGAAGGGGCAGTACAGCCTTGCCCTCTCCACCTCCCAGCATGTTGTCCCTCCTAATTTTGTGGTGACAGTGGCACTCACCTAACCTTGACCTTGATTCAGAGGCAATGTGCAAATGGCCATCTCTCTTTCTTCCCAGCAAGGTGCGGATTAACGGCAAAGTGCCTGCATGGAAGCTCTCTTAGCCATTACTAGGAATCTTTCTGCCTGAAAACCCGGAGGTTCTGGAAGGGACCCATGCCTGCTTCATCTCAAACATAAATGGTTTTTTGAGTTCTGGGGGTCTTCCTTTTTTAGTGCTTCTAAACCACAGAGACTTGATGCAAAAGCTAACAGCATCTGTTGCATCCGTCGCGCTGCTCCAGCAGGCTCAGGTCTCCGGTGACTGTCCTGCATTACAGCAGTCTGATCCTCTTTTGGGTTGTTTTTAATTGCTTAAATGTCAACAGCATCCAGGTGCCTAAGGAGATCTGTGACTCTCTCATCGCCCAGGCTGCGTTCTTCCAGAGTACCGGGAGGTGCTGGCAGCCGCGGCAGCACTTTGCCCTCTGCTGAGTTAAAGTAAAACTGCCTCTCCGAGGCCATCCTCCTGCAGCAAACCATCGCGGGCAGAGTCACCGTGCGGCCAGGCTGCGCCTCTCCCAGGCACCCCAGCTGAGGTGGACTGCTAACCCTGACCAGGAGGAAGCCACGGCCATAACTCTGCCGAATGAAGGGAAACACAAGAAGCTTCGTGTGCTTGGAGTCAAAATGAAGCAACCTACTCAGCCAAAAACGTCTTAGGGACCACTTGTCGCTTGCTCCAAAACACAAATTATAGCAAATCCGGATATTGTGAGTCAAGCCCCTATATGTCCAACAAGCAAATCCAGTGGGAACCTTGCAGAAGGAAAAAGCAGTGGACTTAGAGAAGCACCTGTCCAAAAGTGAACCCTCTTTGTCCCACTGCTGCGCTCCCCAGGGGGGTTCCCAGCATCACAGCTGTTGACTTTGCCAGTTAAAGTATTTTCTGAGTGTCTGATATTCCTGTTCGCCCTGCTGAGCCCACCTAGCCACAGAAGAGCAGGCTGGACTCGGTCTTGGTTCATGCCTCAAAAGCAGAATTGTTCACACTGTTTTGACAGGGAACTCACACTTATTTGCAAGTTATGCAAGGAAGGGGACAACCTAATTTTCAGATTATTTTGCAAAGTCTGTAGAAAGAAAAATCATTCTTCACACACACCAGATGTGCAAATTACACCTGAAAGTGTGTTGTGATGGTGACTGTGGAAGCCCACAATGAGCTCTGTGATTGATTCCATGATTTTATTGATATGTCTGTAGCATTGTATAAGGGGCTTTAAAGTCCTCTCTCCATAAGTCACACAGGATTCTCATATTTCATACTCCAGAAGAGTCTGTGGTAACAGAGAAATCACGAACGTCTCAACCTGATGATCCAGCCTTCAAAGGCAAAGAACCACTTTTTTCCAACTTTCTAAATTTCAGTTATTTTTTATTCTGCTGAGCAAGTGGGATGACCAGACTCCTGCTCCTCAGCTGCCTGGACCAGGCATCGCCGGGTGCCAGCTATGGGCAGTTTTGAAGAACTGCACTCCTCGTGCATCCCTCCGCAGCCACGGCTGTATTCCTGCCGGGATCCGCAGCACTCAGCTAGCAACAGAGACCGCGCTATCACCCAGGCAGCTTCCACAGGCGCAGAGCAAGGCGGATTCCTCTCTCCATCAAAAAGCCACAGATTTGTCTCTCTGCTGATGCAGACCAGAGCCAGCAGAGCAGCCTGCAGAGCACAGTCTCTGTGGGGGTGCTGGATGTTGGCCCCCTGTTCTCCGTGCGCTGGCCCAGCGTGCCCAGGAATCCCTGCGGGCTGGTCGGGGTGCAGGCTGCAGCACAGCCCCTGTGACAGCCAGATCCTCATCTCCAGCCCCCGTGGGCCTTGTGCAGCGGGTCCCAGGGGCTGCAGCTCCCACAGTGATGGGTGGGCTGCGTGGGTGGCTCCGTGACCATCCACAGCAAAGGCTGAAAGAAGTAAAATCTCATTCATTTTCCAGACAGCACATACATGGAGCTGTGGGGACGGGTCAGCCCCATGAGCACTTTTTTAGCCCCCCCACGGCCAGCCCCCCTCAGCGAGGTGCTGACTGAGAGGAGAGGGAGGCGCTGAAGGCCAGCTGGATCCTGGGCTGAGGGAGGGGACTGTCCCCCTCTGCTCC
>NW_010140053.1:12101-13280 GCF_000699245.1 Pterocles gutturalis | reverse complement strand
CTTCCCACCCAAACCAGTCTGGGATTCTAGAAATCCTCCCACAGCTTCACGGTGAGGGCAGGGGGTGCAGTTTTCCTCCTTTCCCCTTCAACGCTTCGGGCCCAGTACGATGCTGGTAACTGCCACAAGCACACAGCAGAGCACGCCATCATGTTTTCAGCACCTCTGCCATCTACCCAGCAGAGAGCACATGGCCCGAGCAGCAAATGCAAGAATCGTGGGGAAGATGCAGAGAAAAAGCCCAACATGCCAAACCAGGAGCTGGCTCAGATGAGCCATGTGCGGATGGGAGAGCTCTTCACCTTTGAGGGAAGGCAGCAGCTTGCCCAGGCTGCCAGCAACAGCTGTGTTCCTCCCTGGCAGAGCTATCTCAATCCCAAAGACAGGCGTGCTCTGCAGATTCCGAAAAATCCCATTTTCTCCAGCCTCCTTTAGCCTGGTCCCTAGGAGGCGGCTGTGCAAAAATAAAGAGCTGGGGTTACAATTAGTCACACGCTGAACACAAGCCAACAACATCGTACTGCTGGTAAAGACCAAAATCCTTGTGTCTGTAAATAGGACTGCCTTACGTAAGGCATGCACAGTAAACCCTGCGCACCAGCGCTGCTGGGACCATCGCTGGAACAGTGTCTCATCCTGGGCACTGGATTTCAAGAGAGAAACAAACCCATAAAAGAAGCTCAAATGAAAGTAAATGAAAAAAGGTTGAGGGGAGACCCCAAACAAAAATAACCCCAACCCCAAAACTTACCAAAGAAGACATGTGAAAAGAATTAGGTTTATTTTAGGGGGTGTGAGGGGAAACCTTCAATCACTGTCTCCTGGAGACAGAAGCAGGCAAACAAACCTTTGCCATCCCATCCAAGGAAATGCTTTTTTTGTTTTGAGACCTCTGTGCATAACAGGAGTCAAACATTCCCACGAAACTGCAGTTTCTCAGGTTCAGCTAAGCCTAAATCAAACGAAAATAGCTAAAGAAAATAAGGGCTTGTTCCTGGTTGGAGGCTTGGCCAGACTACAGAGGAAGAAAACAAAGAGCAAGGACGAGAACGTGATCATCGAGGCCCTGAAAATGCTGATTTGGGTAAGCACAAGTGTTCTTTCATGTCTTGGAAATTAAGCAACGGTTACACATCCAAGGGCTTTGTCTGTCAGGACTGCTCCCTTCGTGGTGAACGT